>NW_024523822.1:4151743-4359754 GCF_017590135.1 Pyrgilauda ruficollis
CGGGGGGGAGGGGAGGGGGGCGGTGCCGCGCGCCGAGCGGACAATTAGCGGGCGCGCGCTGCTGCCTCTGCTTATGCTGTTAATTACATCTGGTGCCGCCTTGCCGTAAGATCGTTTCGGGCTCTGTAAAGTGCCCGAGAGCCAGCGTCAAACGGCGTCCCCCCCACAAATAGTTAGCGAGATCTCCGATGTGTTTCATCTTCCTGTTTGGCGGTTTTTTTTAGTAGAGTGTGCTGGAAAGGACACTGCAGGTGTGCCCGCACCTGACAGGGAAAGCGCTTCCATTGTCTTCTTAGAATATGGTTTACTTCTGTTTTTATTAACTTAGAGAAAACATTTTAAGCACTCCTTAACCCACAGGTTAATCTCCTGACTAAGCATTTTCAAACATGAAGTCTGATGAAAGACGTTAGGAGTGAACTGTCCGGTTTTTATTTATCTTCTCTAAAAGCTGGTTACCTGTCTTCCCTGTCTGCTCCTTGCCAGCCCTTGCTGTCTGTGCCAGTATGTGAGCCCATTGTCTGGGGAAGCCCAGCAGAAGTGTTTGATGGGAAGACATAGGAAGATAATTATAAGTTCTATATTTGCTATTTTAACTGAATGCAAACCATACCGTGGTTTCTGCCTGCATTTGTGCTTAGCTAATCACAGGCCTTAATTTAGAATGCAAATGTTTTTAGCATGCTGTTGTTCATGTCAGCTCTCGGAGAATAGATAAGTTTGCTTATTCATGCTACAGTAGGTCTGTAAGGGGCATTTTTGAGGTGTCAGGATGTTAAGTCGCGAGTCATTGGTTTTCTTTTAATTCTGAACCTTCAAAAATCTGTGCAATGACTGTAAGGTATGCTATCCTTTTCTAGAGAGAGTAGAAATTGTCGTGAAATGTTCTGTATATAAATACACTCCCATGCTACTTTCAGATGTCCTTTAGAGGATGACAATGAAGATAAAAGAAATAGTGTCTTTCATAGCATGGAAATAGTTTTATATTTATTAATACAAATACTAGTTGATCATTTTTAATAATGTTTCTTCAGTGCTGATGAAACACATCAAAGGTGCCCTTTGACCTGTGTCATGTACTTCATTATTGTATTGAGCATGCAGAACCAAATATTTTAGAACTAGATAAGCGATATTAAAGTTATTTTCTGTACCTTAGAGACATGCATTTTGCCTTCATGTGCCAGTTCCTGCTTGTCTTGCGTGAAATATGGGGACAAAGAGTTGTGGGGAATTAAAATGTGAACCTGTCTGAAATACAATTTATTATTTTGAATATCCAGGATTTGTTGTTGTGTAACAAGCCAAGGGAGTGGATGTGTCTTTTGTGTTAGGCCCTCTATTTGGATTTAGGGAAAGAACAGCCAAAAAAGTGATGGCCTAGAGAGCAGCGTTTGATTTGGAACCCATAACCTTTAGTAAATGTAGTGAAAATTCCAGTATCTGAACCCTCCTGATAATTTTAGCACAAGGTAGAAATAGACTAATGGCAAAAAGCAGCAATAAAATATGTATGTTCCTAGGCAGTATGACTGGGAGCACAACTATATCAGACAAATAAATGTAGCTATAATGTAAATAGACTCTAAACAGCTTACCAAACAGAGACTGGAGTGAGAAAAATAGGGTATTTTGTCTGAAACTGTTTCAGAGTTTGAATAACAGAGGAGCAAATGTACAATACATTAAAGAGGTGCAGTGGTTGGAGCAAGTAATGTCCTGGGTGAGGATTAAGTTAGGCCTGGAAATACTGACACATTTGCGGTGACAGTTGGAGGAGTAGGATTTTATATCTACTTACTACATTACACACTATGCAGCATAAATTATGTATCAACAGTATGTAGCCTGCTGCCATTCACACTGGAAATTATTTTAGAAACATTTGCTGCTGAGTTATGTAACCTAGCTTTCCTTTCCATTGCATTCTATCCACATTTGTGATGACAAACTAAATAAAGATGGTATTCACTTTTAGCTTGCTTAATTACATAAACAGCTACTGCATGTGCCTTTTAGTTTTACCATAAGGAAAGTAGAAGTGGAAAAAGCATGTCTGCTTTTAAACTGGCAAAGATTTGAAATTCACCCACAGGTTAATACCTTAACCTCAGAATCAAAAATGTAACCTGTGACTGTTCATCCTTTTCTATCAAATTTCTGCCTATTAAGATTGAATAAAATTTGGTTTGCTTATCAGGGCAGAGAATAAAAGAAAAAAAATCCTCTCTTGGTTCCTTTTTAATCCCCCCATATTTATTTGAGTGTTATTGTTCTATATACTTAAATGAAAAATGCAGTGCAATTGCATGGTTATACAAGTTACCCTTTGCCTCATATAAATTTTATTTTTAACTGTTTTTTCAAAAATTTCTTAATATCATCATTTATCATCAATGACATGATTTATCATTAGTGCTGTCTAACAGGGGAGGTCACGGACGACTGCAGGTTGGCCAATTTGATGACCATCCACAGGAAGAGCTGGAAGGAGGATCTAGGGAACTACAGGCCTGTCAGCCTGACCTTGGTGTTGGGGAAGGTCATGGAACAGATGACCTTGAGTGCCATTATGTGCCACTTGAAGGGCAAACAGAGGATCAGGCTCAGCCTGCATGGATTTGGAAAAGCGGGTTCTGTGTGATCAACATGATTGCCTTTCATGAGCAGGTGACCTGCCCGGTTGATTAGGGAAGGGCTGTGGCTGTAGCCTACCTGGGCTACAGGGAAGCCTTTCCAACAGCAACACTGTTTCCCAGAGCATTCTCCTTGGAAAAGCTGACTGGAGTGAACAGGCACACCCCTTGCTGGGTTAAAAACGGTCGGGATGGCTTTGCCCAGAGAGTGGCTGTGAATGGACATCCAGCTGGTGACAGTCACAAGTGACATTTCCCTGAGCTCAGGATTGGGACCAGCCCTGTTCAGTTTCTTGATGATCTAAATGAGGGTGTTGAGTGCACCCTCAGTAAATTCACACCGAGCTGGGCTGGAGTTGATCTGCTGGAGGGCAGGAAGGATCTGCAGAGGGATCTGGGCAGGCTGGATCATGGCTGAGGCCAATGGTGTGAGGCTCAACAAGGCCCAGGGCTGGGTCCTGCCCTTGGGTCACAACAACCCCAGGGAGCTCCACAGGCTGGGGCAGAGGGGCTGGAAAGGACCTGGGGGTGCTGCTGACAGCAGCTGAACATGAGCCAGGGAGTGCCCAGGTGGCCAAGAAGGCCAATGGCATCCTGGCCTGGATCAGCAATGGCGTGGCCAGCAGGGCCAGGGCAGGGATTGTCCCCTGTACATGGCTTCTGTGCTGATGAGGCCACACTTTGAGTCTTGTGTCCAGCTCTGGGCCCCTCACTCCAAGAACAGCACTGAGGTGCTGGAGCAAGGTCAGAGAAGGGCAATGGGAGTGAGGAAGCTGGGTTAGCTTATCCTGGAGAAAAAGAGGTTCAGGGATGATGTTATCACACTCCAGAGCTGCCTGAAAGGAGATTGCAGCTAGGAGGGAGTTGACTTCTTCTCCCAGGAACGACGTGGCAGGGTAAGAGGACATGGCCTTAAGAGGTTCAACTGGGACATCAGGAAAAATACCTTCACAGAACGTGATATTAACCTTTAGAATGTGCTGCCTAGGGAGATGTTGAAGTCACTGTCCCTGTGGTGTTCAAGAAATGACTAGATATGACACTTAGTTCTGTGGTCTAGCTGGCAAGGTGATCAGTTTAAGGTTGGAGTCCTTGATCTTCAAGGTCCTTTCCAAGTCAAAATAATGATGCCAATTTTTAATTTTTTTTTTTTTTTTGTCTCTTATGGAATGCTGCATGATTTTCAGCCAGCCAAAATTGGTTTGGCCTTCCATTATTATGCAAGTTATTCTAGTCTATAAAAGTAGAATGTGTAACTGTAAAGAAAACTGATGGAAAATGAAGATATTATGCTAATTCCTGAAATCAACTTTTCATTATGTTCCTAGAATGTGATGAGTCACCTCAGCTCATGAAGTTATCATGGGGAACTGAATCTGACCAGTGCTATGCCCTTCTCATGGCATAACTGTTTACTTCTAACCAAAATGTTTCATGCAGTATTTATTCATCTGCTTTTTCTAGAAGAATTTTATTATTTATATTTTATAGTGGGAAAATAAAAAAAGGTTTCTTTTGTAACTGCATTTCAATATAGCATTTAGTTAGCTTTCATATATTTTATACTTAACATAAAAACACTAGAGGAACATCTCAGTTCGTCCTTTGGAAATCTGGATTTTAGCGTGAATTTGGGGGGAAAAAAGAAAGGTCTCTTAAACTAAGAAGCAATCTGTAAGAGCAAAGAATGTTGGTCTGTGAACAGTAGATTTTGACAGTACTGCTAAATATGAAAGGTCACCTAAATCCCTGTTTTCTTATGCTCAGTGGCAGGTGAAACTTTTCTCTGGGCATAGTCGAAGTCTTTCTCTATTTTTTAGTTAGAATGAATGTAGCGGGATGTAGTAGGATACTGACTGAAACACAGAGTTTAATTTTAAGGTATCTTAAGCCTTTTCCTTTGTATTTATAACACCTTATCTATCCAGTAGCATCCAACCAGCATTCAGCATACTGAATAATACTGAATATCAGATAAGAAATGAAATAATTTCTGCTGTTTGGAAGCAGTGCAAGGGTTGTTTATATATATATATATATACACACATATATATATATATATATATATATATATATATATATTAGCAGTTATTTGACTTACTGACTTTTGCATGTGAAAAGTTGAAAGTACTCCAGATATCATACTCAGCTAAGCCTGCCAGCACCCCTGATGGGTAGGTTAGATATGTATCTGTATATGTGTATGTAAATTACCTCTTACCATAGAAGTGCTTTATAGTCTTCCATACAATAGTTATGGCACATTTGCATGCAAAATTTCTGCACAGGCAAGATAATTTAACCATACAAGCTAATATAAAGTCTAATTTATCAACTTGGACGTCCTAGATAGATGAGTATGCTGTTGGGATCCTAATCTATTTTTCCAGAATAATGACATCACATAACCTGTATTTTCAGATTACTGTTATGTTAATATTACCACAACTGACTCAAACTAAACTTTTTTATGAAATGTGGATCTTACCAAGCTCTATCTTCTGGTATTCTGTCCTCAGCATATAATCTGTAAATGAAGCTGTTGTCGTCTAGCTTGATTCTTTTGATGTACTACTGTTTTTGTCAATTTGGTTTGAAAACACTTTGACACACTATGTCTCATTATAAGTAGGGAACATATTTTAACCAGTCATTTTCAGGCTAAGTTAAAGTAATTTTTTGAAGCATCCTATAAACTTGCTGAAAGTCTTGCTGTCACTTAATATAAACCTGATTTATACCTTCTTGGAAAATCAAGTCACAATAGTAGAAACAAAACTGAAGCTTCTTTTACTCATAAAACACCAGTTGAGTGTTCATGCAGTTTTTCTACAGTCTTTTCACTCTTAACTGCACTCAACACTCAAAAAGAGTTGCCTTTTCTTTGGGAAGAGTTAATCCATACTACAATTTCATGCAGCAAAAACTACCCTGCACCACTATCTACTAGGTATAATTTAATCATTAAGAAAAAAACTTCAAACCCAATTAAGGTATTATTACGTAAGGTACAGCTGATTACATATTTGATATTTATAAGTAATTTCATCTATAAAGTGGCCTGAGTTTAGTGGTTGCGGTTTTTATTCACAGAGGAATGGCTCCTACTGAAAAAAGAAATCATAGTGTTAAATAAAATGGTAAAATAACAGGTTTACTTGAAATCCATGCATGTGGCATTTATAGACAGCCCAAGAATTGTCCACGTCTGTAAGTGGAGATTGACTATTTTGTTTGATATTTTCAACACAGTATTTGTGGGCAGGGAGAAGAGTAGAGAGAGGGGGAGAGAACAGCATAAATATATTGAAAGCTGGCAGAAAATTAAGAAGGTTGGCCAACAATTATAATTTACAGCTTATTGTACTTTCATCTGACTGAAATGGAATTAGTTAGGTTTCAGGGACACACTATACTAAATGGCAACTTTTGTTCTAATATTAATTCAGTATTGCCTGCTGAAACCCAAACTGAGTACATGCTGCTAGATATTTTTTGTGACTCACTTAACTCTTTGATCATAGCAGAATGATTTAAGATAATTGTTATTTTAACCATTACAAAATACAAGAATATTTCCTGTAAAAGCTACTTGTCAGTAGATGTTAATAAACAGAATAATTTTCCCTCTGTGACTCACTCCATGGAATTAGTGAAATAGAGGGCACGAAATAAAAGGCTTCAAAGGAGTGGATAATATCAAGCACAGCATCTGAAAAAGGAATGCATAATTTTTCTTAAGAAACTATTTTTAAGTGTCTGATCCATTTATACTATGAAGAATGTAAAAATATTAAGAGAAAGGACACTTATTTCTCTAATTTTACAACTAGCTAAATTGAAATTCCTAGATTACCTTGAGAATTTATTACTCCTTTTAAAAATGTGTAGTAAAAAATGGTATGAACATTTGTATTTTGCTTTATTTAGGCAGTAACTCTTCTGCTATTGTGAACTGAATAAAACAATTCCTTGAAGATTAAAGATACTCAACCTCTGGAAAGCTGTAGTGAAATTGAGTATACCCAAGTCTCAAATTCATTTATGTGAAGGAATCTGTTTCTTTTAGTTCTATTTGGCTTAGTTAATCTCTCAAAAAGATGATCTCTAGTCTACTTATGTCACAAATTTTAATTTTGCTGAATGACTTTACTGAGTAACACTGCAAAAAATGTGAAAGATTTAATTTTTTTCTCAAGCATCATGGCTTCATATTTTAAATTGTCTGAAGCAATCAGTTTAGATTGCATTATTCATATTGTCTCCTTTTAATTGGTTTACTTTGGTATGACAGATGATTTGTTGTTCCCTTCATGAAAACAGTTGATTCTTAAAGAGGTGAAAAGAGATGACTTTAACTCTTTCTATCTGCAATGAAATCCAGCTCCTTATGTAATGACCAAATTCACTGACCAAAATCTAAGCCAAAGTTTTGATCTGAATGTGGATACATTTTTGATCTCAGTAGCTGAGGTTTAAATTGTATGGATTGTCACATAGATGTAACTCTTACAGAACGTTTGTGTGGCCTTCACAAGTTGTTTGGCTTGGCAAAATAGTTATATGGTGAAATTCTAAGATCAGCTCTATGCTTATTTGAATAAAAACGTGATATTTAGAACAATTTAAGAAAAAAAGGGGATTCCATATTGAATCATAGCACTTTATATTCCATTCTTTTCACGTGTCTTATTCACATTATTAATGGAGTTTTCTTTACAAATTTATTTGAACAGATTTTGTAGGTCAAGTTCTTAAACCATCAGTTTTTTAAGATCAATTTTTTTTTTTTCTGTTGATGTTGGTATACCTTCTGTTGCTCACAAACAAGGAAAAGTTTTCAGTTTAACTTCCTTTAAACTGGAAAAATACTGCTGATTTTTCATATACCTTGGAGATTCAGAACAGGGCAGGCCCTTCAAGGTGAAATAGCCTTTCTGGTAATAGAAGAAGCATCATGCTTAGAGGCTTATCGACCCCAGTGATAAATGCACATGGATACTAGGCAAAAGATGTTTCAAAAGTTGGTTTTGTTTGCCTTTGCATCTGTGACAGCCCACTCCTCTACAGTATCCAACTATATTCTCTATAGGCAAATAAAGCCTCTAGGGAACAAGGAATGCCCTCAGGGAAGTGAGTTGATTTTAGTTATCGAATGATTGATTGCAGTGTGGTTTTCATTTAGTTTACAGATAAAAACTTGAGATATATTTAAAAAAGCATGTTGACTGTGGTTTTGATGGCTATTTTAAAAAGATTTAGTTTGATGGACCTGGACTTCAGTTGCTATTTTTTATTTTTACTGAATATTGACCAGTAAAAATTATCTTGATACAAAAGATCAAAGAATCATAGAATAGTTTGCGTTAAAAGAACCTTATGGATTCGTCTTCATAGATCCAGCCTTCATACCATGGGCAGAAACTTTCACCGGGTTACCCAGAGCTTCATCCAATTTTGTCTTGGACTCCTCTAGGGATGGAGTTCACAATTTCTGGACAACCTGTGCCAGTGTCTCACCACAGTAAGAAATTTCTCCCTAATATCTGACCTAAACATCTTCCTTTTCAGTTTAAAGTCATTCATCCTTGTCTATCTCCGTGTAAAAAGTCACTCTCTGGCTTTCCTTTAGGTCCCCTTCAGGTACTGGAAAGTGATATAAGATGTCCCCGGAGCCTTCTTTTCTCCAGGGTGGACAACCCCAACTCTCTCAGCCTTTCATCTTGGGAGTGATGTTTTATCTGTCTAATAATTATTGTGGCCCTCCTCTAGGTCCATGTCCTTCTGATGCTCAGAACCCCAAAATGGAATGAAGAACTGCAGGTGGGGTCTCACCAGAGCAAAGCAGAGCAGAGCAGAGCAGAGCAGAATCCCCTCCCTGGCCCTGCTGCCCACACTGCTCTGGATGCAGCCCAGGATGCGTTTGGCTCTCTGGGCTGTGAGTGCCCATGGCTGAGTCACATTGAGCTTTTCGTTCGCAAATAGCCCAAGCCTCTTTTCCCAAAGCTGCTCTCGATCCATTCTACAGGTCTAAGACGTTATGCATCTTAGGCCATTTTTGATGTTTTGTTTTCAAGGTCTATGAATTTAAGAATGTCATCTTCCACTGTTACTTCTTGGGATCATTTGTTTAACAGAGTAATTGTAATGGTCGAAAAAGGAGTGAGGCATGTTATCCATATGCACTCTCAGAACTTCAGACAGAGGAACAAGTATCATGTCACATTCAGTATTTAGATGCATTAAAAAATGTATGGAAATCAATGCTCAACTAAACTAAAATGTGCAAATTCAGGACAAAAAATGCCATTTTAATAGGTTGTGTTTAGTGAAATAACAACGTACACATCATACCATCCTCCACTAGCAGGTTTATTTACTAAAATAGTACCAGTTTGAGAAGTAAATATATTGAGCTTTATATTTGATTGCATCCATTCATCAACTTTTTTTTATATCTAGGCATCTAAATAATAACTTAGTTTTCAAAGTTCAGATACTTTATTTAATCCTTATACTCAGATGGAGGTATTGTATCCAATGCTTTTCAACTTATGGGGGATCCAAAAGTTCGAAGAAACTATCTTGAAATCTGTCACTCATGTCTTTTTCCCTGCCCATTATAAAGTATCGTTTCATGTGATAGATCTCATGGCATAACTGTCCTAACAAACATGGCCTCTAAATGCTATTTGGCTTCTGTGTTTTGCCTTTCCTCAATATTTTGATTTGTAAACAGTGGGCCTGAATTTTACAGACATTCCAAATTAGCCACACAATTTCATTTGCTATATTTAGCTTCTGTGTGTATTCTACTATATGACAATTTTTTCATCTGGCATCCATCATGTCATCTTTGTAGTTTTTAAAAGTTTTATTGTCTTCTTTTTGTTTTCAAATAAGCAACACGCAAGGTGAAATAAAAGTTATCATTTTCTCCGCAAGCTACTTGAGTTTTGAGATATGAATAAATTAACACCTGGGAGAAAAGTGGGACATAAATTCCTTGAATGTTAGGATGGTATTGTAGAGAAAAGCATATTTTCATGTACAGGCTGAGACACACCCAGCCGTACACTGACTTATTTTTTGACGTAACTTCAGCCCTTCCACATTTCTTACTGGTTGTCTTGAATGCTGAGAGACTGTAGTTTTTTTTGTCTTTAACACCAATATGTTGGAGATTTGGGGAAGGTGACAAATCAGCTTCTTTCTTTGTTACTGTTTGGACTTTTCACCTTAAATGTCTTGGGAATACTCTTCAGGGTAAAAGTAAAGCAGACACTGTGTAGTTCCCTCACAGCATTTTTCATCTTTTTGAATAACTGGCATAGAGAGTGGTCTTTCTCATGGAATATCTGTGGCAGAGTAACCTGTCCTGTGAAGGTATAATCCTAGAAATTGCCCAGACAAGGAAAGTACTGCTGCATTTTTGGTTTTGTATTCCCTTTTCTAATTCAACAGTATTTTGAATATCCAGCCCATGAATACTGAGATTACCCTTTCTGAAATTAGACAGATTTTTACTGAGGGTTTTAGTTTCGACTATTAGACACTATATTTGGATAAAAATAAAGTGCAATGTTGGTTATATGTATAATAAGCATTTTCAAATTTCAAATGCTGTTATGCTTAATCATTGAATCACACATTGGTGAGCTATATACTATACATATGTTTTAGTAAGAGTGGAATCTCTATACACTGTATAACCCTCAAAGCCTAATCATATTTCTTTCTGTAGGATTTCATTTTGCAAGGAGATGTGGCTTGTGGTGAAGTAACTGCTGCTGGGAATGCCACAGTCACAAAAAGGTATGCACGCTGAGCTGCAGCTGAGCTAATATCTGCCTATTTATGGCAACCAAGCAGGAATCAGAGATTAAGTCATAATAAGGTAGGGATTGTACCAGATAGAGGCTCACTTGTTTGTTCCATGAAATGGAAGAAGGATTTTAGAGAAGATGATTTAGAGCATTGCTTATCCCCTGCAAAGTGACTATGAATAAAAGTTTTAAGAAGTTTTTTGCATAATGAACATTTTTGAACCATGGCTGCATGCAATCCTACTAGAAGATCAGATGTTCAGGTCATTGTTTCATTTTTATACAATATATTAAAAAAATAAATTCAGAGAGGCACAATGAAAGTACTTCCAGGATCAGAATACAGTATAATGTATCAGAATCTGCCTTTAGAACTTGTATATAGAACAGATCTGATCATACAGATAGTGGCATCTGTATTAGAATAAAAATGTAGTTAAATCACTGATGAAAACAAACACACCTGCAAATTTTCAGTCTTTCTCTTTGCAACTTTCATTGAAATGTTTCATTTTTGCCATCCCCCTGAAACCATAAAAACCCCCGAGGACCCAAAAATGCATATCTCCTTATCTAATACTTGTAATAAAGATTTTTTTTTACTTGGAAAATGTAAAATACACAAACATGCTTGTGGCTGTGAGTTTAAGTTCACTTCTTTCCTGAAATGCCATTTACTTTCCATATATTCACAGGTATTTTACTGGATTTTAATCAATTGAATAGATAAAGAATGCTAAGTAAGAAGAAATGCTTTGAAGCTCTTATATGTCTATATATGTATACAAGTATTTATGTATGGGGATTTTTTTCCTGTTTTCTTAAAGAAATTAAGCCTACATGATCATATACATCTGTTTCGCCCCTTTTATAACTTCCGAACCTGTCCTCTGATTTCAACCAAACCATAGATGATATAATTTTAAAACTTATGATCTTTTATAAAACAGTCTTGGTTAGAAACCACCTTCAGTTTGTACTATCCATATGGAAATGACTATCCATATGGAAATGACTTCTGAGTCCTGGGAGTGGCCAGGCAGAGCCCTTGTAGAACTATTTGTCTGCTCAGTGCTTCCCACCTCTTGTACCCTCAAACTGAGCTTGTGCTGGTGTGTCACTGATGAGGGAGATGTCTCAGCTTCATGCAGCAACTTACTTTTGCAATTCAGGTGCACTGTGACAATGATGCCAGTGAAGATGCCAGTCTGTTATTACACATGGGTGAGAAGTAGGAGAGTCTAGGCATTATCCATGTAGACCTGTTCAGGACATAAACACAGACAGAATGGAGTCTGCAGTGATGATTAATCTACATCTCTGATAGCCACAGATGTTAATCTCTTAACCTCAGTCTGAATACTTTCAAGAATCCCTCGTACAGATCTTAAGTGTTTTAGCTGCTCTGAGCTCTTGAAGAAGAATACTGTTACAGAATGGCAGGCTAGTCCAGTTGTGTTATCCTTCCACATTATCAATAGTGCAGGTAAGAGACAAGATTGGGAAAGTACCAGAACCTCTCAAATGAACAATGATGTAATATTTTCCTTATCAAAAATGTGCTCAGTATTTCTACTGTCAATTACAGAAAACACAGAATGAGATCATTAGAAGCGTTCCTAAATTTCATAAAACCTACTCTTCTTTTCTAGTTATTCACCAGTGCTTGAAGTGCTCTAAAAATGCTGAGTACTCAAGATGCCTCAGTTTTAGGTTTCAAGAATGTAAGTTTAGGACATTGATACATTTGGAATGGGATTTGTCTTAGCAGCAGTGAGTGCTACAGGCTTTAAGATGTATCATATTTCTGATATCAAAAGAGGTTTTGGCATCCTGGGTAAGTTTTGCACTATCATTAGTGTTTGTTAGGGGATGCTTTGAAAAAAGCACAAATACGATTGCATGTCTTAAAAAAGGAAGGAAGACCTTTTTTTAGTGTTCTGAGTCTCTTAGAGGATCACATAGAATCAAAGAATGGTTTGGGTTGGAGGGGAACTTTAAAGGTCATTTAGTCCAACCCCCTCCGCAATAAGCAGGGACATCTTCAACTAGGTCAGGTTACTCAGAGCTCGTTTCCAGCTTGACATTAAATGTTTCCAGGAAAAGGACATCTACCACCTCTCTAGGCAACTTGTTCCAATATTTCACTACCCTCATTATAAAAAATTTCTCCCTTAGTTCTAGACTGAGTCTACCTTCTTTCAGCTTTAGAACCATTACTGCTTGTCCTATAACTATGTTAAAAGGTCGTCTTTTTTATAAGCTCCTTCTCAGTACTGAAAAGCCACCATAAGGTCACCCTGGAGACTTCTCCATGATGAACAACCCCAGTTCTTTTAGCCTTTATTGCAGTTAAGCTGTTCTACCCCTCTGATTATCTTCATGGCCCTGCTCTGAACTCACCCCAACAGGTCCATATCTTTCTGTCATGTGCTGAGTATTCCAGACCCGGACACTCTACTCCAGGTGGGGTCTCAGCAGAGCAGAGCAGAGGGGCAGAATCCCCTCCCTGGCCCTGCTGCCCACACTGCTCTGGATGCAGCCCAGGACACGTGTGGCTCTCTTGGCTGGGAGTGCCCATGGCTGGGTCATGTCCAGCCTCTCAGTCACCAGCACCCCCAAGTCCTTCTGGGCAGGGCTGCTCTCAATCCCTTTATTCACCAGCCTGTGTTGTTGTTTATTGTTGCCCCAACCTAGATTCAGCACTTTGTACCTGGCTTTGTTCAATCTCATAAAATTCTCATGAATTCACTTCTTGAGCTTGTCCAGGTCCTTCTGTCTGGTAGTCAATCCTTCATGTCACACATGGAGTCATCTGCACATCTTGGAGTCATCCGCACATAACTCACTTGATCCTACTATGAAATTGGTGAAGATAATAATCATTCCTGGTCCCAGTATGTGTCCCTGTATGGGACACCACTTATCACTGATCTCCATCCAGACATTGAGCTGGTTACCACTACTCTCTGGATGCAACCAGCCAGCCAATTTCTCATCCACTATATAGTCTATCCATCAAATGTATCTCTCTCCAACTTGAAGGGAAGGATATGGTGGGGTACCATGTCAAAGACTTTACAGAAGTCCAGGACATCCATAGCCCTTCCTTCATCATAAAAGTCCACTAGGTTGGTCAGGCAGGTTGCCCTTGGTGAAGCCATGCTGACTGTCTTGAATAACCTCCAGGTCCTCCAAGAACATTAGCACAGTTTCTAGGAAGACTGCTTCATGGTCTTCCCAGGAACAGAGGTGAAGCTAACAGGTCAGTAGTTCCTAGAGTCCTCTTTTCACCCTTTTTAAAAATGGATGCGACATTTTCCTTTTTTTCCAGTCACTAGGGACTTCACCTGACTGCCATGACATTTCGGTATCTACAGTCAAGGATTTTCAAGTGAGACTTTCCATTATGAATCAAGACAGTTTCCTTTTCAGGAGAAAACAATATATGATATAATTGAATTATTTTTCTTTACATTAGAAGTCAGGTCAGGGAAATCAAAAAATGGTGTGCAAGTATGTTCAGTGATCTGTATTGTTATTGCACATAGGTTTTCAACTATTGAACGTCAGAATCCCAAACACACTGTGAAATTGAATGGTAAATATTGGATAATTTTTGTATTCTAAATACATACCTGCAATGATAGGAAATAGCAGAGTCTAACAGAATTCTTATTAAAAAAAAAAAAACAACAAACCCAACATAATTTTAGAAAAGTAACCTTTGATAAAGATGTACTTGAGATGGTAAAAGAAATATCTCGCCTGTGGCTCCTCTACTGTTGCAGAGTTTTAAGGGCAAGTTTAACCAACATGGCTAGGCAGATTTAGCTACAGACCATTGGATTTTCTAATATTCTCTGTTAGAGCTGTGTTGGCAAAATAGAAGAAATCAATGGGGTTTAATTGGCCACTGGAACAGACTTTCAATAGGATATTGGAGAAAGGCATGAAAATAATTGACTGTTGCATGTTAAAAATAGCCATGAAGAGGTTTGTACATTGTGGAGCCTGTGACAGCAGAGCAGCTAGAAAATCCATTCTGGTGAATGAATTAATTTAAGTATTTTTTCTTTTGATCCATTGGCTGGAGATTTTTTTGCATTTGTTTTTTTTTTTTTTTGTTTGTTTGCATTTTTTTACCTGCCATTTTTGAGGACTAAATTTTTGGAATAACAAGGATCTGATAGAATTGGTTTAGGATGCAACTGCTTGTATAAGTAAGTGTAAGTGATATCTTGATATCTAAAATGTATAAACTTAATATTTAAGAATATTTTATATTATATTTGATATTCATTTGAGTTCTTATTGTATTGTTAATATATTTTTTAAATAATGTATGAATTATTTACCTTTTCAAAAATAAATTTCTACAGATTAGTGATTAGCTACTTCTTTTAAAGTTATGAAGACAAGGAAAGAAATTTATGAAACTGTGAACAAAGTAGATTCTTGGTATAATATTAAATCCATAAAGGAAGTTCAAAAAGTCATTCAAACCTTTGAAAATGGGATTTGCAACTGTAGAAAACTTTTTCACAAAGGCATTCTTTGAAAACCATTCTTTAGCTTCCATTAATACCAAGAGCATTTCTGGCTTAAATTACATTAGTAATTTCAATGTGTAAAAAGGTAGTTCATTGGAAAAAGATAGTTATGTGCTGGAGCAGTCTGCCAAGCTCACATGAGAGTTTATGGTTCTGATGGTATCCTCGTCCACCAAAAATAACAGCAAGAATGCAGAGAGTTTGTTTTCTCACACTGCACAGACTTGTAGAATGCCCTGAACACTAGGCCACATAGTAATCTTATGGGTCTTTATTGCAGTTCTTTTTGTTGAGACATTACATTTTACATAGAATGCTCTCATAGTGGTTTTGTATCAAGGTGAATAGGGCAATCAGCAAACAGCAGAAGCAATTAAATGTAGATCCTATTGTCTCATGGCAGAGCTGTTTAATAAATTATGATGCCTCTAGCAGTAGCTTCTTATCTCAATAGCTTTTTCATCTCAGTGAGAAAAACAGATTAAAAATAATTTATGAATAATCCAAATTGATTTTTAAGGGGTTTTTTTTATGAGATAACTAAATCAAAAGTCTATTTACTTCAGCAGTATTATTTGCAAAATTCTTTTCCCTTTTCCTTGTTAGATTATTTTATAATTCTTTAATACTTAGGATCAAAAAACTAATATGATCAAAAAAACTAACATGACTGAGCACAACTGCTTTCTATAATTGAACATAACTTTGCTGATAGCTTTCAATTTCACTGTGCTGTGAAATTCAAGTATTTTCCGCCTGATCTGATATGATATATCTTTAAAATAGTCTCAAGATACTAATCTATTAAATAAAAAGTACAGGAAACAGCATACTTATTATCCATGCATCACAAATATAATAATTCTATTATTTCTGCTGAAGATTTTCTGTATGTTCTATATGCTCAGACAAAATGTATACTTTTCTGTAATTTCTGAATTCAAATGTTTTCTAATAAACTAAGTAACCTAAAGTAATATATTAGAGGTTTTTTTACTAACATGCTAAACTGCTAATGAGAGCTTGTATATCTTTTACTGAAAGCCTGATTTTCTCTTATATTATTCATTAATTATTTGGGTGAAATTTTGTATCACTTTAGTTCCTTTGTGCATATTCTATTGTAACATAACATCTGAAATAAAGTGACAAGCATACTATGTTTTTTTTCTATCTCAGTCAACCATATAAATGGTTTCTATTTTGATTTAGCTTGAGTATTTGGCAATGTGTTACACTGGTTTTACTTTTTCTTACTAGACAGAAAGGATAGGTGTTTTAAAAGATTATTTTTATAAGGTGTTTGTTTCTACAGCTTTCAGATAACATTTCAAGCATGTAATTTGAATCATATTTAAGAGTGCATTCTTTTTTATTTCTTCAATAATACATTTGGTGCTTATTTGCATTACATATCAAGTTTTACTATTATTTGCAGTAGTTTTGTGATTATATTTTCAGTTACTTTTAGTTCCTATAAAATACTTACATCTTTTCTTCATAAGACAACATTAGTACCTGATATGTTTTTTCTGTATAGGTCTTGCTGCACATCTTGCTGCAAGCATTATAGAACACTGATATCAATAACATGCAGGATGGAAAGCATGACTGCTGCTGGAACTTAATAAAGCGTTTTCTCTTGTTAATTTTTAAGAGTATTAGATTATTGAGAAAATATTTTCTGAAAAATGGTAAACTAGCAAACATCTCACCTTATTTTCTTGTTGTGTTCCCCACTACCCCCAGCCAAGGTGAAATATCTTCAGCAGAAGTTTCAGAACACTCATTGCATGATTTTTTTTCTCACATACCCTACTTTTGTGTATAGACTGTGACTATAAATATCAGAAAGTTTCTAGTGAATTGTATTCTCATTGGTGAGCTTTTAGTACCCAGTAGGGCTTTTTAGCTCTGTATGTGATTAATAGGTCAGTTCTGAGTTCTCAGAGTACTATTTCAGTGCCTCATAATCCAGCTCTGCTGTAGCTAATTTCATTGAGACGTCAGCAGCTATTATTCTCACCAATGTTACTGGTATCACTCTTAAGGACCCATGTGACTGCTCTTCTCCTTTTACTCTAGTCCTAATGATATTTTTCACTTTGCAACACATCAGACACCTGTTTTAATGTAATTGGACTTCACTTCTACTGTGTCATCATTAAGCCCTTTTATTTTCACATTTATATCTTACTGGAAAAAGGACTGTGTGAAGATTTCTGGACTAAGTTTTTGGTAAAAAAGGACCTCTGTTCTCATCACAGTCAGGAAAGAACAAAAGAAAACTCAAGCCAAAGTAATGTAATATTATTGATCATATTAATTACAGAATAATCTTATGGATCTGCTAACAGGATAAAATGTTCATTGCTACAAGGAATGTAAGGATAAGTAAAATCTTCCATAGTAAATGGCCTTTTGCTTTTCTTTTGCTTTAGTCATGAATCTATTCTGACTGAATATTAAATAGAAGTCTAACTTGAAGTGGCTAGAAGATAATGGGTACAGTGGAAACCCAAAACCTCAGGGTAGATTTAGGGGAAAGCTTGACTAGTTTATAAAAATAATTAGGTGAGATAGTGATGCTCTGGATATTCTTTAAAAGTAGAGAATGTGGGTAATTTGAAAACTGTGCCTGTGTTAAATAATTTGCAGAAGCATTACAAATAGTTGCTGTCTCTGATAGGTTTCTGTTCAAAAAAATGTTTTCAAAAAGTATATGAGAAGTTGCCGTGATTGTAGGAGCAAACAACCATGCATACCTGATTTTATTTTTATTTTTTATTCTGTAATTTTTTTTATATTTTAAAATGCTCTTTCCATTATAATGGAAATTGCAGCAATGAAAACTTGTGTCACGGTTCTCAAATGACCTGCCTAAGTACCTTTGAAAATTGTACAGTAATTGCTAAACTGATTTTTTTTAAGACTTGATTCTTCACAAGCAAGACTTCACATTGATATTTTTTGAGTGAGTTTTGTTTTATAATTATAAAATTATTAAACATCAGGTAGGATTATTGTTCCTCTTTTCCTTCCCTCTTATTTTTCTCTTTTTCTCTAGCAATTGTTTGCAGTGTTTAAATAAATTTTATATTTCTTTAATTCTTTCTCATTAAATTGATATGTGTTACTACTGAAGGAGCCCTTAATTTCTTATCCTCAGCCTGAGATACCATGGTCATGTTTTTCCACTTGCACTGCTAAGTACAGAACAACATATTGAGACAGGTTGAGGAAAATTAAAAAGAATGGTTTCGGTTTTTAAGTTAGTACCCTCTTTTTACTTTGGTGTGTGAGGTGGGGTTCTCCCACTTTTTCCTTTCACTGCAATTTCTTTTGTATCTGAATCCTGATCTAATGACATCAACATGCTTGAATGGAAAATCTTGGTTAAAAAGTGGGTATTTAAAATAATCCAGATCCCTGAACAACAAAATGCAATGATATCTTTGGTTAATTAAAAATTCAGGGATTTTTTTTTAATTAAACTAAAATTAAAAAAAAAATCACTTGCTGGCAGAAGAGATTGATTTTTGGAACCAGTGAAATAATTCTAATTTTAGAATATATAGACATGAGTCAAAGAGAGCTGAGCTTGCTAAATATTTGTAAAAGTCAACGCATTATTGTGTATGTTTTCAGCTCCATATTGTGAATTTGAAAACTGTGCCTGGATAGCTTTTCATTCAATATGATACTCCAGAATTATTTTATTTTTAGCTATTACCAAAATTAGTAAGTTCATTGCTTGTATACTTTTCAATATCAAACCAAATTCCTGAGGATAACATTTTGCCTTTTAGGAATAAGAAACAAAAGATGTTGTGTCAAGCAGCATTTTATTGTCTTAAACAGGACACTGAGTCCCATTAGGGTTTCTGCCTGGAAGTGGCCCCCTCCCTTTGTACGAGAAATAGCATATTGGCTGAGCTGCTGTGTTCTCAGGGATTCCCTAAAGTCCTTAGCTGTTATGCTGTGGCACGGAAAAAGCCAAATTGCCCCACAGACCAGTTCTCAACTCATTGAACTGTGTGGTGGAAAACTTGAGGCTCACCCTCATCAGAGCTGCAGTGTGCTTATTTCTCATGATAATGTCCTCTGCAAAAGGATGGCAGCGCTTGGAGGTCAAACTCTTTTCTGGATTTTATCATTCTGAATCGTTTTGAAACTATTCTTTCACAAGATTTTAACTGGCCTAAAATTACATGTTGGTAATAATAACCATTGAAAGTGTAGAGATAGACTCTGTAACAGCCTATGATACCACTCTATGATACTCTATGATACTGGCTTTTTCTCTGTGAATCAGTGTTTCAACAGGGTTCTTAAAGTACATGATTTTCTTCTTCTCAGAGCTGATTATTAATAGATTTAATATTAAATATTATAAATAGATTTAGTATTAATATTAATATTTCAGTTTTTGTTGAGTCTGCCCTGTACATGAGTAATAAGAATTAAATATTAAAATATATATGTATATATATATATATATATATACACAAATTACAGTCACCTCTCTTTTCATCTTTTCATACACTAATTATTCTTGAAAAAACTTTATATCTGCTATAAAGTTGCATATTAAGTGTTGTCAAGTATAATTAGTGTATGAAAACAGAGGCAACTGTCTAATTTATATCACTCTGTCTAATATCACTCTGTGGCTTAAGTGTTTTGGAAGATCTTTTTCACAAGCTTTAAAGTGTTATACCAATTAAAATAGTTGAGTTTTCACTAAATCCTATTATTTTAAAAGTTTTAATTTTACATTTCACCCAGACTTCTTTTTGAAAACACATTTTTTTTTTTAAGATGGGAGTCAGTAGACAAGAGGCCTTGGTATCCTCCAAGTTTATATTTTAATTTAAGGGACATATTATTAGCCAATAAACCAAGGTTTCTTATGGATCAGAATGTAGTTTTGAGGGAACTCAAAATTACAATGGAATTAAATGGAAACCCATAGGTTATCATGATGGTGGTAATTCTAAATGGTTAACTGTGCATTATGTGGCACTTTTTTGAGAGACAAAGATCTTTTGCTTAATTTTGAACACCTTTTATTCTTTCTTTGAAATAAGGAACAGTTAAACGAAAAGTTGCATGCAAATAAACTAAATTGAAATACCTCATTTTTCTGTGGCACTTGTAGGAAGGCTGAAATTGTTTTGGGAATATAGGTAGGATTTACTAGCTGGAATTTTTCTTCTTGAGAAAATGGTATAGCTCTTAAGGTGGCAGGAATGCTTCTGCCTCCAGCTCAACCAGAAGAGATGAAATATGATTTTGTTAAACTAAGAAGGAAGGATTAATGATGCTTTGATTTTTATTGTAATTTGCTTTGGTCAAACATGTATTTCTTGAAATTTTCAGAAAGTAGAAAAGCTTTTAGAGAAAACAAGTGTTATTTGTCACTTTAAGGTCTTCTTACCTACTGCTTTATATATAATGGAAACACAGTCTTTCTCAACCAAATGTTTATAACTGTCATTAAGAGATTAGACTCATTGGTCTTCAGACTAGTTCCTTCCACTATGAAGTACCTTTCTGCATCATGGTTTTCTTCAACAGATACAGGCTATGTTTGATAGCAATAAAAACACATTAATGTAAAATTTGAGGGAAATGAGAAGGCCTATAATTCTCAAGGGTGTCAATATATTTGCAACATACTAAAGGGCACAATTTCATCTACTGTGATTTTCTCTCACTTCTTATTTATTGTCCCACTAAATTAGAACATAACGACTACAAAGTGTGATTGTTGAAACCATGACAGAATATTTGAAATTTTCATTTTTATCTGCTCCCTTAAGCATCCTGTTTGTTTTTCAGTCATAAGGACACTGAGACCATATCTGGTATTAAGTTTATTTTATGCTTAGAATCACAGAATCACTAAGGTCTATCTTTATTTCAGTTCCTTCCTTTGGAGGAAGTAGTGAAATATCTGTAACGATAATCTAGTATCTTAATTTTCGTGAGTTTTATAGGAGGTATTACTACCACTATATGCAATATGGCATTTGTGGATATGAAGTGCAGGGCTTTATAGGGTGCTTTACAGAAGGAGTATGTGTCAGAGGTTAATAGAGCTCTTTCAAATACTGAAAAAACACAGCTTTGTTCAATTCTGTCTTCATCTTAGCAGATTGCATGATATGTTTGACACCAATTCTTGAATAACATGCTGTTACACAATTCACATTAGATTTAGATTTGGGAAGGACCACAGAAGGTTCTAGGCTATCAAACTGTCTTCTGTGACAGTTCATGTGAGAAGATTATAGATAAATGTGAATTTTGAGTATTTCTTGAATCTCCCCTGATAACACAGTGATTTTCTCTGACTGTCAGGGTTGGAGCTAGAAAGATGCAAGACAGCTTCTAACCTAAATGACAAAGGTGTATTTTAGTTTCTATTTAAACTACAGGATTGTCACTTTCCACCCCACCCTCCCCACTAAACTTTCCCCCACCCCAGTCTTGAAAATGATAGAATGCGTACCTTTCTCGTAGGAGTTAGAAGTTGCTTTTGTGTATGTATGGGGCTGGGATGAGGGGGGTGGGGAGGAAGCAGGGCAAAAAGGTGGCAAGTAACATGCAACATCCTTTTCCCAGAAGTTGGAAAATAATGTTGGAAAATAATTTTCTCTTGTCTTAAGAAGTCTGGAATTTAGATCTGCAATTCTAAAATTCTTCTCTCACTTTTGTGTAACAGTGGCCCAGTTATATAGTAGCCCAGCTGTATAATGAACACTAATTTAGAAATAAATCAGGACCATAATATTTTAAATATATTTTTTTGTTTGCATGGGTAGCTTATTATTAAAAATGTTTATTGTGTGAGAGAACTGAAGGTTTGTTTCTTTATTTCCTTATTTTATTTTTATATTTTCTAGGATATTTCCACTTTAATGGTAATTTTTTTTTATTTAATATTGTACTTCCTATATAAGTATTGAAGTTTATTTTGAAAAGGTAATTAGTTTAATTCCTTTCTGTTTATCAAATTTACAGGGGGATAAATGGAAGCACAGGAAGCCGTTTCACCTGTAGTGTTTTTAAAAAATGTTATTTTGTTGTTATTATTGCATTTGAGTGTAAAGATTATAATTAAGATCAAGATTTTTGTTTTGATAGCTGACATTGTTAGAATTCACAGTAAGAAGTAACCTCTGCCTCGAAGAGTTTAATCCAGATTCAGGGACAGGGTTGGGGCAGAATTCAAAGGTAGAGAGAAGTGCATAACAAGGACAAAATATTTGTGGGGTTCTCAAGTTTAACTTCTGCTTTCTACTCTACTGCTTTCTGCTTTGTACTGTAGCTCATACTACGTCATCTTGTCAGATAAAACTCTTTTAGTTCAATCTTATTCTATATGGTCAGTTATATTGTGTAATGGTACTTTAGGAATGGATGGAATGGGTGAAACCCATGATACCTGTAGACTGGTATTCCAGCTTTTAAACAGATGTTCACAGGAGAAAGTGCAATATGATACATCCCACAACTGCTCTCCCAGCCTCCAATTATTTTAGTCCCAAGTATTTCCTAAGCTTTTGTCCAGTGTCTTCTGGAAACTTTGTAAACCTTTTAACCTTCAACATCCTTTGTCAGGAAATCCCTCAAGTAACAACAACCTGTTGTATGGAGAACATCCTCCATTTTTACTTGGAATGCAATATAATATTTTGTTTTTGAACTGGTTACTCACCAAAATTTAGATTTGTGAAACCTAGTCAGGGAATACTAGGTACTGTTAGATATTATCAGTTTCTCACTGAAGAAAATCTTGTTCATGTTCTTGTTTTTTTAGAGGAAGTTGTTTTATCATATGTAGAAAAGAAGCCACCTTTGAGGCTGATGGCAATTATTTGTCAGCCTTTAACCTTGTTTTGCCCTCTTTTGAATAAGACCATTGCAAAAGCCTTAGAAAAACATCTCTTAAAAAATTTTGGATGTCATGCATTTCCTTGCCTTCTATCTATCTGTGCTCAGATGGAAAGATACCTGATAGCAAGATGACTATTAGTGGTTTGGACTTTTTTTCTTACAGTTTTTTATGTTCTTGCTGTAGAAATTTTATTTTTAGAATTATTTTTTTTTCTGTCTTGTCATTTGTGCTATAGAGAAAACATTTTTTTGTTGGGTTTATTTCCATTGAGAGCCAGGGATAGGCACGAATAGAAATTTTATACCCACTTTTGAAGACAATGTCATTATTGACAGTTATTTATCCTTCATGTACCTCCATTTAGTGGGAAAAAATGATAGTTAGTCTGATTGAGAGTTGCAATATTTATATTTACAAAAATATTTAGAAGTGTTTAAATACTTTTCCTGATGGTGCCAAACCAATTGTGCTTTGCAAATCTCAAATGATCTTAATGATGGGAATGTGGAAATCACCAGTTACAGTCTCATGAACTTGTTCTGTGCGTGCAAATTGAGTAATTGCAAAGAGGCTTTTTAATAGACTCCCTCTTTCCTCTTGTTGAAGTTTACAGAATGTACTAAGGCATGATTTCACATGCAGCTGTTTAAATGAATTTAGCATCATATATGTCACCGTAGCAAAGAGCAAAACTGGTTTATGCACTTGCATGAAAACAAACCTAATCTTGTTAAAAACAAGAAGATTTGAGGGAAAAACACTAGGAAATAGAATTTCGGTAATTTTCACCTTATGGTGACTGGAAAGTTGGCATTCCTAAGAGTGTGAAATACTTGTTCTAAATGCACTAAAGCACAATGTAGCTTCCACAGTACACCTTATCCCTTCACTGCCTTGGCAGCTGCCCAGTATTTCTTGTTCTGTCAACACCCCAGAACTTCTTGTTCAAAATAAACAATTTAAAATCTGCACCAGATTTGAAAAAGCCTCTTTCTTCTTGAACATTGTGGAAGCTATGTGCTTTACAAAGATTTAAGTCTGTGCTATAACAGCACTGACAAAGTATCATCAGGTCTGTTCTACAGATAGGGATTTGGAATATGAAGTACTGCCCATTTGCAGTATTCAGAAACTATCTAGCATTTCTGGTTCTTCAATAGTACAAAACATAATACATATACTGTTCAAATCAACATTTTTGCAGTTGGGAATACTCTTTCTACTAATCTATCTTCAAAGATCAGAGCTAAGCACTGCCAAAATTGAGGGAGGTGCCTGTGGAAATCAACTTCGAAGAGTGTGGGTGTGACTGAGAGTAGGTGCCCCATTATCGCACAGGAGCTCAGAAATCTCATTTTACAAAACTGCAATGTCAATAATGAGCAATTTTTGGATTTATATGAAATATAAAAATTTCTGGCTATGTGAATAATTTTAGGCAAATCTATAAATAACTAAAAAGTAACATCTTAAAAGAAATATCAGGGAATTCTAATGATCAACAGTATTATTTTTTTGCCAAAAGAACTTATTTTGAATTGTAAATGCAGATTAGTACTAGTTTCTGTCACTCTTGTATATGAATAATTTGCACAAGAAAGAGTATTTTATGCAGTTACTTTTTTCTAAATGGAATTAAATAATATCCACCAGTTTAATCCTTAAATACATCTTTACCTCTTAAGAAAACTGTTTTTCTTTTCCAAGGATTTATTTTCCTGAACCATTACCTGATAAATAGCAACTTGTTTCAGTAATGCTTAATGACGCAGGACCCATCTGGCATTATATCAGGATGTGCAGCTGGCTATTAATTACTGAAAACTCCTCCACAGCTCAAATGAAACCAAAGATTTGATTGAACAGATTCTTTTTTCTTCTTTCTTCTATAGCAATTAAAACAAAGGAGTAAATAATTCATACTTATTTACTACGTTATTCATGGATACTAAAGTTTCCAGCAACATCAATGTTGATTGCATCAACGATTTCTATTCTCCACTTGTCCTGATTTTTATTCTTGAAACAATGTAGTAGTTTCTCTTTTGAATTGTCCTTCCATCTTTATGGGATGCAACACTTGTTTTGCTTTAAAGGTTTACAGTGTAACAATGCATACAGTTTTGCAAATGATTTTGTACTTTCATCCATGCCTGGAAGAAGTGAGGTGCTGCAGATTGGTGTTGTCAGGGCCAGCCTGGATGCAGCATGAGTGTGCCTCGCCCATGGGTACTCAGTGGGGTGCAGCACTGATAAGTGCATGATCATGGTCATGGCCACATGTATCAGCACAGACAGAACCACTTGGCATTCAAGGAAAGCCCAAACAGCTCTGTTTGCATCTCATGTCCTCGTCTGGCTGATCAGGATGAAGGTCTGTTATTGGGGCATACATATGCTGGCGGCCCCTCCAGAGACTGGACTGGAGCCCCAGTAGTTGTATGTTCAGCAGCTGGTCCCTGGTTTCTTCATTTCTGTCAGCGTGTGTGTCTGCAGATGGACACCCACACACGCTTTGGATCTCTTCATGACCAGGCTTTGAGACCCAACCCAATCAAACCCTGGCAGGCTCTGCTGCCTTCCACTCAGACACTCACACATGCAGATCAGCTGTAACCTGGACCCTCCGGTAGCGGCTTTCTCCAGGTGCCTCACTTGCAGCACATGGCTCCCAGGCCACTCAGTCTGCTCACTGGCTAGCTTGTCCTGATGATCATTGACAAATACGCAGGGACTTTGTCCAGCTGCTGACACATCTATAAGCTGTCTGGCCCCAGTTGCTTTGGCATAGAATGGATAGCCACTTTCCCAGGAACATAGTAGGGTGTGCAGTTTAGTGAGCAGATAGAACAGATTCTGGGGATTTGGCACAGGGCACAGTCAGACAAAGGAAACAACCACCTGCTTTAACCCCTCTTCCCTCTATTTCACCCTGCTTGTTCCTCTGCAAACCACCTTATTTGTCTGTTCCCTCACTTTTGCTTGCTCCCCTAGACATCCCAGGCTGTCTCATCCAAGCCCAAAGTGCTCTTCCCTGATATCCTATAACTTGTCCCATGCTCCATGGCAGTAACCCTTCGGTCTGTAAGGTGCAGTGAGGAGCTTCTCCTGTCAGATCCCCAGGGAGGGGCCAGTGGGGACTCCTTTTCTGTGACTGGGCTATTGGAGTATCACTTCTCCCATTGTGGCTCTGTGCTCCTCTGTGTCTGTGAATGTGTGTAGAAATTAATTACATTACCTGTATGGTTCTAATGTTACTCATTTTGAGCAATTTCTGCATTGTTTTACATACACTAAGCAATAAATCTTCTTTGAAAGCATATATAAAATGTACATGAAATTAAGACAATAAAAAAAATGTACTGAAAAAATAAATATATTTTGTAGGAAAGCACAGCAGAAGTAAATGGAGTATTGTGTCATAACTGTAATGGGAGATTGCTAGTAAGAAAAAGGCCCTACAAATGGAAAAAGATCTTAAAAAAAGTTCTTTGTGTTAAGATGCCACTAAATAGTATTAGTAAGCATTTTATGGAAATGTATTGGATGTTTTACAAGCTGTTGTGGCTGTGTTATTGGTTGTCTTATAAAAAAAATGGGGTAAATGTCTTTCTGGCTTCAACAACACCCCTGAACTGGCATTGACAGAGAGCTTGTCAAGGCAAATAGCCACTGCAGTCCCACTCCAGACTTGTACATTTTGTAATAAATTTTTGTACACTTCTAGAGGTCAGACATCCAAGGAATGCTGGAGGCCAAATGTGGTCTGACTCCACCAATTATTTAGCTGTTTAAATGAGCTGTCCTGAATACATAACTGAACTTGGGCATTTGAAAAATGAGTGCATGGTAGCTGGAGCTGAAGACTTGGCAGAAGAACTTGTGCAGCAGGCTAGCATCACAGCCAGGTAATTGGTTCATACAGCAGTATTTTTTCTGGTCTCAGAGAGGAAGGAGGTCTCACTTTATACATGTTACCAAATCTGCCATGCCTCGATATTCTAATTTTTGGAAGCAAATGTACGCTGTGAAAAGTCTATTGCTGATCTTAGCAAAATACTGATTTTAATATGTTACTTAACTAAAGTACATTTTTTGTGAATCTGGTATAAGAGCAAAAATATTTGTTGCAAAAATTAAATTGAGTATTCAGTTCCTGAGAGAAGTTAGGAAGAGTGAGTTAGTGGTAAACCATATGCTTAGTTTGTACAGACTGTGTTGCTGCTTTGTTTTCTGTGTTCCCTTTTCAGGCACTCTTTTTATTTTATTTTTTTTTTAGTAGTAAAATGTTGAGCAGTGAAGGTGGTAAGGAAAGAGGAAGTTCTCTAATTAATTTTGTAGTGTGTAGCAATGTCTTCATTTTGTGTAAAGAAACTACAGGAACTCACTAATTTTAATCAACTGTATTTTAGCCTTGGGGGATAAAAAATTTAAAAAATATTTCCTAAGTTTTTATATAATACTGCTAGATTTAAACCCCAAAAATCCTTGTCTTTGCTTTTGGGTTGATGCTTGAGGCTCCTCAGTAATGAAGATGAAGTTTGTATTCCAGAACAAAAAAACTGTAATATGTTCCAACTGCTGTGTTGCACTGTGTGCCCTAGAATGATGAAATTGCTTCCCTGGTAGTAGTAAATTTGCTGTTTAAAAGAGTCACTGTTCAGTGAGCAGTCCTCAACATTCCACTGTCATATGAAGGGATGCAGCCTTCCAAGCTCTGTGTGTAGAAGAGGAGAGGACATGCTGTCTGTTCAAGCAGACTGTGCTTCCCTGGCAGCTTGTTCCTTTCTTGCCAGCCTGGGGAACTCCCTTGCCTCCTTGGATCCCCCCTGTTATTCGTGGTGGCCTACTGCAGTGGGCAACTACAGACATGAAATGGGCTCAGCACTGCATTGCATTTTCCAGTTTCCCTAGAGATGCTGGGAACAGGCTGTGTAACTAAAAGTTGAAATTTTTGCAGTTATTTTCTTAGCTAATGTTTTAGAAAGAAATTCAAGGTCTTGTCAGACTGTTTAGTGATGGAATGAACAATGAAATTCCTACCAACTTTGCAGAAATACTGCAGCTTTGTAGGAAAATGTGCTGATTAGTACTACTCTCTCTTTGTACGAAGCTTGAAGGTAACAATAAATATGCATATTTATACATCTATGTCTGGTTGTTAGAAAACTGGAACTACTCTTGATAAGGTACTTTCTGTTGAAATCCTTGTAATTGTCTAACCATCATTCTTAAATGAAAACTACTTTTTAAATAGGGAAGGGATAATTTTAAAAGTAAATTATATCTGAAACTCAGCACAAAGAAAGGGTTAGGTATTCAACAGTGAATGAAAGAGCTGCAAAGTAATGTGATGTAGGAGATGAGCTTGGTGAGTAGAAATAAAAAGACTGAATGGGAACACACTAATCTTTATTAAGGGAATGACTTTAAATGTACCTGCAGAACTTCAATATATCATATAAATTTTTTGGAGAAAATGGCTTCCCCACCACCCCCCTCCCCCCAAAAATAATTCAGAAACAACATTAAAGGTCATAAATCTTGTAAATTATATAAAGCACATTGCATTAGTTTTGAAATTCTCTTTCTAAGACAAGAAAGAAATGGAAGTAAAAATGCTTTCTTTGTCAAGAATAACAGAAAAAGTACGCTTATGGAGAAAATCCTAAGATTCAGGTATTGGAAGAGAAACAAGAAGTGCTTCAGATTATAACAACAATTAATGATGAAGTTTGCTTTAAAAAAATGCTGCTTAAAATAAGTCAAGTAATGGTGTTTTTTCATTAGTTAAAGAAGAAAATCCCTGAGAGCAATAATTTCTGGCCTTAAAATAATCTAAGTAGATGACTTGTTTTGCATGGAAGTCACCTTTACACTGGAACAGAGAATAGCTGACGTGGAGGCAATTATCTAATAACCCAAGAATGTGAGGTTTTGAAATGACAGCTGCAAAATATTGTAGAAAGCATCTACAGTCTGTTGTTTGAAAAGGCCCCTTTTAGTTTCTCACAGATTTTATGTAGAAATGTTTGTTTCTTACTTGGGAACAGCTGACATTTCAAGTGAATCCTGAAGAGAAATTTGAACCATGTTGATAGAATAGAGGCTTTTTAAATAGAGTTTGTGAGCTGTACACCCCTGAAGTTCAGTTTTGCTGTTCTCCATCTTATGGTTTGTGTCAGAAGCTTGAACATCCTTATGCTTTCAAACACTATATGGTGGAGCCACACATGATTGTTGACATTCTACAGGAAATTGCCTTAGCATTTTCAAATTGTGATTTTATAGTAATAAATAATATCTTAAAATTTTCTATGAAGACCTAAACTAAAATATCAGATCCTGCTGAGGCCAATGTCAACTTTCTCATTGATCTCCTACAGCTGAGAATTTAAAAAAGTGTTTGAGACAAAGTCTTTAGAGATACAAAGAATTGTTAAAAATATTCTGTACTTTTAACCTGCTAGTGACATGTGTTGGACCCACTGGTGATTTTCTACACAGCTCCAGTATGTGTAACATGGGCATCATAATAGTTCCACAAGCAAGTGCCATATTTTGTCGTAATCTATTTAGCAGGACTAAATTTTCCATCTTTTTGTCTGTGTGAAAAACAATATGCAGGCTGCAGAGGAAATATCCCTTTCTTGTGCTTTTTGTGTCATTTATAATGTTAAGAATTTCATTGTAATCCTGCATCCCAGTGCTCTACATGAACAGTGGCCAGACTTTATACAGCAGGCAGGAACATTTCCTGAAGTAAATAATGCCAAGGAAAACCACATGCAGGATGTATGCTTGGGTTCTCTGCACCTTTTATAGTCCTTTTATATGAGTAAATTGGTGCCAAGGGGGTTTCCTCATATTGTTCTATTATGTTTCACAGACTTCTCTATTTTTAAATGAATTTGTATTTCTCTTTAAATTAGCTGGAAAAGCATTTGGAATGAAGCTATTTTCTTTCTTTGTATTTGTATTTTACTAGAAAAGCTGTGAGTTTAGACAACTTTGTTGCTTTTTTTCTTCAGATTCTGCTGTCTTTAAAAAAATTATATAAATATAGCGTATTTATCTTATCTGTGCATATATCGTCTAGGAATCAATTGCAATCATAAAGAATTATAGGCAGATAAACTACATTTGAATCCAACTATTTGGGAAGGGGAAAAGAAACAACAAAAAAATTACTTCTGATATTATAATTTATGAAGTCACAAAAGCAAATTTCAATTTAAATTCAGGCCTTCACCTGTTTATTATGATACTTTCTAGCACCATTATTTTTTAGACTGTGTGTTTATTTCACAGCTTCACCAGAACTTCTTTGAGAATTTTTTTAACAAGAATTGCAAAGGTCAAATATTTCAAATAATTCTTAATTTCATTATTTCTATATAAAAAGAGAAAATGAAAGTAAGCTTTTCTTATACTCTTGCTTTCTGTGTGTAGTTGAGTTTGTTACATCTTTACATTCCTTCTCATTCTATACTACTTTTATTTTCTAATTTGAATGAATAATTTGAAATTTTGAAGTGATATCCACACAGTAATTGCTGAGAGACTTATCAGCCTATTGTCTTTTGACAATTTAGGCCAAATCTAAAATTATCACCTGATGACTTATTAAACAGCCCTAAACCACAAGAAAAAAATAAATATCAAAAATATCTGCAATAAAGGAGAAAAAGAAAGTGCTAAAAGGACAACTCTTTTACATACAGCCTGCTAACATACCTAAGATCTGTGACCTTTTTCTCAGCATCATTTGCTCTGGCCACAGTTCTGTGCATTTAAGTGTCTAATGCCTATTGGTTTTGATACAGGAAGTTGTGTACCTGAACTGGAGGGGAGAATCAAAATCTCCAGTGCCTTGCTTGGCAGTCAGTATTTTAATTTTCCATGAGAACAGTCTGAAGAAAATCCAAAAAAAGGTATTAATTTTCAGAAGCAGTCAAATGGAAATGAAAAATTAATTTACCTATCTGCTTCTCTCTTTTTTTTTTTTTTTTTTTTTAATTCACCTCTATCCTATGACTTCTGAATGTAAACCAAACCTATTTAAGTTCAATAAAGTAGTTATCTGCTCTGTTGATAAATATTGCACAGGTTCTTAGGTAAGTCTTTATGCGTCTCTCAGTACCACAACGCAGAGAAAATCTAAACTATTATGTGACTTCTGATATGTGATGCCTGCTCCCTACCTTGCTTACCAATACCATGCCATTATCTTAATTTGTTTTCTTTGTTGTATTAATTTATCTGGTTCTGCTTATGTCAGTTTCTTTTCTGTGGAGTCTTGGACTTGGAGATAGGAATTAAGTTTGTTGCTGTTCTGTTCAGCAGATAACTGTGTATATTGATACAGAAAGGCAGAGGTGCTGACAGCAGTGGGAGGCCCTTCAGGTTCCTAAACGTTGACAGTTGTCATTTTAAATTTGAAAAAAATCAGATACATTTACTCTTCTATAGCTTCTGATTATCTACATCATTTACTCAATTTATCACTAATTTGCAGGTATTCCTTTAATATTTAATATGCTTGTCCATTATTCTTAAATTGACTTTTATATTGATTGCCTGAAAAATAATTTTGAAAATTATTACTTCTATCAGAATGAAAGAGATGAAGGTAACTGAAGAGATCATTAAGTAGCAGTTTGATGCAGGATCACATACATGTGGAAACTTTGTGAAGATTTTAAGTAACCTAACTGATCTGTAATGTACAGTATCCAATGAGCAGGAAATGAAATGTGTCTCAGGTTTTGGGCATCGTTGTCTTTAAAATGTCATCTGGGCCAAATTACCCTGGCTCCAAATTACACAAGCTTCTTGTCTAAGCTCAGAGAACAAGGTGAATAATCAATCAGTGTATTTTCGCAGTGTTGTTCTCAGTGTCCAGGTTACCAATATCAATTGCCTGTTAATACATCTGTCTTAAATGTTTTTCATCACTCTTCTACTTATAAAATCAACTCTTAGTCACTTCATGCTTTACTTCAAGACTGTAATGGAAATGTGATACAGTCTAAAGGACTTTATTCAAGATGTGGTATTACTACTTGACAGAAGTTTCTTTCTATATTTACTTTTGACCATGTCAGTCAAATATTAATTGAATCTAACCCAGGCATACCTGTTTGATTCCTGTGTATGTCACATAAAGCACTACCTAAAGTTTTGTTAAACTCAAAACAGATGAAACATACAGCTTTCAGTTTCAGCCTGTATCTGATTTGTTCTTTTGACAAAGAAAGTCGTAATGATCTGGAAAGATTTTAAGCTATTTTGGCTGCTTATTATTATTAATCTTGTCCTTTAGAGTTGTGGTTAGTGATCTACTTTTCATATTGGAATTAAGCTGGGTCCTTCTCCTTTTCCATATTGGCACTGTCTGCCCTCTCCAATACCCTGTGCTCTCACTGGCATTCTGCAGTTCATGAAAAAAATTACTTGCCTAAATATTTTTTCAAAGAGTCGTGTGGTGTGATGTGATAGACACAAACACATTGGGGTAGATTTCACTTTTTTCTGATGATTCTCTACCAAGTATTTCCACTGTCATTATTTGGCCACTATTTTTAAATAGTTTGATACCTAATAACATGATAATACTTCTATTATATTTATATTAAATAGGAAAAGATAGTATCCTGTTATTATTTTGAAAAATGTCGAAGAGTGCTTTAAAGTTTTTCAACAGACTTTGAAATTGTTATTACAACTGGGAAAAATAAAATAATAATAAAAATATTCCCTAAACTAGGATTTTCAGTTCTTGATACTGTTTACTAGGAAGAGAATGAGATGGGTTCACTAAATACTGGTTTTATATGAGTGTGAATGTGCTTTTTGTTTTGGGCATAACCATGTGAGCAGTATATTTTATAGTTAACACAGCAGGTATTTACCTACTTCTTTTGTAGAAAAGAATAGCCAGAAAAAAATTGTTTCATTTGGCTAGAGAATGTTCTTAGAATTTTAAAGCTATGAAGACTTTTATATTACTCAGATAGGAGTTAATACTTTTCAGAGTACTGAAGCAGAATTTTAAAATATTATTAATAATCTGTTAAACTTCTCATGATACTAGTATGTACAAGACAGATCTATTTTAGAATTATTCAACATAGCCAACAAATATTCTCAAGACACCAAGGAAAATTAGCCAAAATTGGTTTACTCTCTGTCATACATATTTACTCTGAACCGTGATGAACTGAAACCATTTTTCAACACTAATTTGTGAAGATTTAGCTGTCAGGTTGAAGACATCATAGGTTTTGCTCAACATTTCTTCTGTTTTAGCTTCACTTCTGCAGAAAAGAACAATAACCTTGTATTGTTAAAACAACGTAGATAAGTAATGAAACAATGTGGACCAGGTTTTTCTTGCATCTGAAAGTCATGCTGCTCTGTAAGAAGGTAGCAGTGGTGTATCTCAGGCATTTTTTTACTAGGCTGCCAAGTGCCAGTTTCTCAGTGGAAATGTGCCCCTCCTACAGCATCCTGCAGCATGTGAATCCTTGCACTTCCCATCAATCCCCTGTCCCTGGGGCAGCAGGCTCCCATATCCGGTAGCATCTGCAAGCTCAGGTATGCAGTAGCAGTGATCTGAAAGGGCAACTAGCTTCAGAATATGTGAAATTACCTTTCTGTCACTTTCAATCCCTTTTATTAGAAGTACTCTCTTTGATTCTGTGATAAGTATATGAAAATATATTTCAAGCATCCTCATTGGAAAAATAGAAAAATAGTTGCATGGTCAAACATGGAAAAATATTGTTGTTTTTGAACACAATAAATCCTAGAAGACTGAGACAAATTGTGAGAAGAAAATCCAGGGAATCCTGGAACCACCTCATATTGGTCAGGCTCATAGAATCATATTCTGAAGTGATGTTTGAACTTACCTTGGATCAAAGATAATATACTGTGCATTCTCTTACTGCTGTGTATTGCACCACATAACAAAGCCATTCATTAGAGGTTTAGTGTAAAGGTGTACCAAATTATTTGTGTGTGAAAAAAAATTTTAAATGGTGGCTAACATTATAGTTGCTATAACTATAACAATATAGTTGCTAACTATAGCAACTCTGCAGAATCTGTAATGACACAGCTGAAAGATTATATAATTATTCAGTTCCTTACTCTCAACTTAGACTTATAGCAATTTATCTGCCCATTTTATTTCCTTGTGATTTAGTTGCCCAATGAATTAAAACATTTTTCATCTTAGTTTCCACTTTTATTTAAGACTCCAAATCCCTAGTCCAACTAAGGAATCTAACTAAGTGGGGTATTGCTGATGAAAAACTTGAAACTAACATCAATAAAGTCAATAAAGAAGTTGTTTCAAGTGCACTCTGAAACCTATTAAAAGGGCATAAATTTCTTGAGAAACTGATTATATACTTTGTGTTACTTTTTTATTTTCCTTTTTAAGTTTACCTTTGGTGTTCTAAAAAGGTGTAAATGTGATCTTAAAAGTGGCAGTTTCTCTCTCTTGTGTGTGCACTCTCTCACACATCTGTATCACAGCAATTTTTTAATGTTGTTGCATTTATTTGGTTTTTTAGGATTTTTTTCCCCATATGTGAGGGAGGGATTATATTTCACCCCATCATCTGATATCTTTAACTCCATGGCTCTGCAAGCCCTAACACCTTTCATTACCAGGTTTTAATTTCAGAATATTTGATCTCCATCATTGAAATAAAGCATTTGAGTTTTAGTAGCTCTTTTTGCATTCTTTTTCTGATGTGAAAAACTTGAAATGAGAAGTTATTTCCTTTTTGTTATTTAAATAGCTAAAATATAAAACAATTGAGCTAATCAGGTTTCTATTATTGATTCCCTTGTCTAGCTGACCAGTTACTTTCTGTGGTTTTCCGCTTTAAATTTTAGGGGTTTTGATAGAACAGCATTCTCATATATTTGTAGAGAGTGTTAAGTACAGTAACTCTTAGGGGCCTGTAGAAATTACTGGAATATAAAATATAATTTAGAAAATTGATGCCATTGATTCATGTTGTTTTTTTCTATATGTGATAGATTCATTATTTTTGTGGGGGTTTTTTTTGTTTAATTTTTACTGTTTAAAGCCAAATTTACTTGTCTATTCCTAATAAGAAATTTACAGTCTTGAAAATGGTATAGGATGTTGGAAAGAAAGATGAGGAGATGATAAGGAAATTTAGTTTCTAATTACAGTTCTCTGCCAGATTAAAGGAAGGAACTGTGTCCTTTTACTCTTTCAGCACTTTGCAGATCAGCACAGGCAACATCTACTTTTTGTTCATTTTATCAGCAGCTTTTTGTTATGATTTCTCAGGAAGGAAATAAATATGTTATGTAAATTAGGCCTAGGGTTTGTGTCATGTTTCTTTCAGGCTCTGTAAACTATTTTAAAAGTAGTAGCTTATCTCTCAGTGGCAGAACTGCTCTTAGCAGTTCAATACAGCAGTAGCTTCCCAAAGTCAGTAAGATGAATATAAGTAAGACCTAGCACGAAACCTGACATCCTGGCTTAGTCACTGGAAGTTTAGGCAGGAGAAATCTTCAGTGATGAAACTAAAGCTGTTAAGCCTCAACTGCAAAGTCGTAATTTTTGTACAGAAGTCATATACAGTCTAAAGTTTGAAAAACTGTCAGCACTAGAATTATGGGACCACTCACTGTCTCTGGTTACAAGTTAAATGAAATTTTCAGAGTTAGTAAAAAAGTACAGTGCGTGTAATCTGTGTCTTACTTTGCCCTAGAGAATCAACAGCGATGACCATAGTATGCATTCTAATGCAATAAAATTATAAAAGATTTTCAAGAAACAGTGTTTTAATTGGTCTGTGTGTTTGCCTGCTGTGAGATTAATATAGAATCAGGTGCAGTAGTGGATTTCAAAAGGCGTCAAATATTTTTAGAATTAAAATTTTAGCATTAGCATTTTACTGCCAGGAGAGGTATAGCTAGATAAGCTTCTAAATGCCAGCTGATTTACTGCAGAGTCCATGTGAGGAGTTCCCTCACCTGCACACAAAACAGTTCACAGAATACTCTTTGCAGTCTAAAAGTTGGTGGCCATTTCCCTGTTTCTACAGCTATTGAGGCAAAGAAATGACACTTCCAGGATAAGAAAGTTTAATAAATAGATTCTCTGTGTCATTGCCCTCTTACACATGTGCTCACAATGTCTGCTATTCATACTTGTTGCGGTTCAGAGAATTATCTTGAGATGTTAATCAGTTTTGTATATTTTACTTATTTCCTTGAAATGTGTAAATGATTACCTAGTTTACGTGGGAAACAACTGGTAATTGAACTTAATTGTATCAGATTTTCTTTTGCTTTGGCTCATGCATCAAGAAGTCTTTTGTTGCTATAGTTTTTGAATTTCTTTATTTTTTATGTCTCCATTTGGAATATTTTTTTCTCTGTAATTGTGTGCAGTATACATTATTAAAAAAAAAAAAAAAAAAAAAAAAAAAACAAATACTGATGCAGATGAATTTTCACCAGTGACTACTTTTTAATTTCAAAAGTACAATAATAATATTTTAGGCATAATACTTTTTTATTATCTTTGCCTTTTTTATATGTATCTATACAGAACTTAATATTTATTTTTTTTAAACTGTGATGCATAATTTCTTAATAGCCCTATATTGCTTTTACCTCTGCAATCAGGGTTGCTGGTATTGCAGAGAAAGACTTGTGGCCATGATCTGAAAAAAATTTTCCACTCTCACTTAGGGTTTTCATAAAATATTTTGTTTCAGCAGACAAATTCTGAGAACTTTATCACATTTCAAATTTATCTAAATAATTGTTTAAACAGCTAAAACTGTAGAATTTTTGTTCTTTTTTAATTATCTGGCCCCAAGGCTAAGGTTAGTGAATAAGGCAATAATCATGATAAAAGAAACCCAAACAACACCCAAATATTAAAAAAAAAAAAAAAAAAAAAAAAAAAAAAAAAAAAAAAAGGCTAGAAGAATTCTGAAATGTTCAAATTAATAATTAAAGAATGGCAAAATCAACATAAAGACACCAACAAAATCTAGTGTAGCTTACTGAGATATAAGTTATTTGTTAAGCGTATGGGGAAAGTGAAGATCTTTGTTCTTCACGTGCTTTTGTTATTGTTAGAAGAAATAGCTGATAAATTCAGAGCTTGCTTTTCTGAAACTCTTCTTTTAGAGGATCTGTCAAAATGCTTTTCATGTTTGTCACTGACTTTCATTTCGCCTCCTCCCTGCCTCAGGACACAGCTCTATGTAGGAGCTATTTAATAGTTTCATGCAATATTCTAAAAATTCTAATCCGCAAGATAATGTCTGAATTTGGGATAATGTTTTGAGATACCCTCGGTGAATTATTTTCTGTTTGCCTCTCACGTATGTTTGAAAAATACTTCCTGACTTTTGTTTGACCATCGAATTCCTCCTCTTTGCAGTCCTTTCCCCGATCACGCTCCCGGCCGCGGAGCGAGGCTGGCTCGCACAGCCTGTCTTGGAGCTCCCCCTGCTGTGGAATGCCGCTGAGATTGTTCTGCTTGGTTAACTATAGCTAACAATACAGCCTTGTCTAACAGCTCTTTCTTCTTTGAAATTTAGCCTCTCTTTCGCATATGTGCAAGCTGAGTCGGATCAAGCAATTTGTTCCCAGCCACCTAATAAATAACTCATATGAATGGTTGTCTAAAATATATAGGCGGAACTTGCAGTCAGTGCAAGATTTCAATGAAGGTTTCAGTGAAGATTTCAAGAAGTTGTTTTACAAGGCTGAATTAATTAGATTCCAAACTCTTTAAGTTTCACAATATGTTAATTTTGTGTGCTTATAATTTAAAACCAAGTGTTAAACAGTACCAACACAGTTTCTCCTTGCAAGCCTGCATCACTTCATAGTAACATGGGTCCCTATTAGTCTTTTCGTGATGCCTAGTCCAGTATGTACTTTAAACAGTGAAAGGAAATTTTCTCTAACTACCTTTGGTACCTAACCTAAACATCTGGTAATAAGCATGATCTGTGAGAAAGCAAAAAATATTTTCTGTCTGAAGAGAAAGACATAAAACAATTCCATTTATTTTCTGTTCCAAAATCATGCTGATTTATATGCTAAATATTTCCTACTTTTCTTATCCTGATAATATATTTTCTGAAAATATTGGTATTTTAATTGATGCTATGCATATTTCCATAATATATTTGTGAGAAGCAATCAAGAAGCAAAGAAATTTAATTTTATGCTCCTCTTTCAGCAGCCTTTCCAGGAAGAAAATTCATAGAAAAATCAGTTCATTATTCAGCTGGTGGACATTTTTTGGTATTAGACTAATAGATATTGCTAAATGCCTGATGAGCTCTCTTCCCTTCAGGGTTTGCCAGAATGACTAGACTTCCTGTTTTGTAAAAACGTATATTAACCCACCAGACTGAGAAATCAGCGACTGTACCAAGGCAAAAAAAAAAAAAAAAAAAAAAAAAAAAAAAAAAAAAAAAAGTTTTATCTCTGGAGGGAAGTAGAAGGCTATATCCTTGGTAATGCATGGAGCTGAATGGCTGAAACTATGATACTGACTGTTTTTCAGAAGAATTTTGCAACAGTAAGTCCTGTAAGTTTCTTAACTGATGCAGCAGAGCAAAGATTTATGCTCTTATAAAGAAGAAAGAAGGATTAAATATTGAAATAAAACCATTCAACTTTAATTTGTGAAATAATAGTTTATGCTTTATACAGTATTGTTTGCAGATTCCCTAAAGTTTCCTATAATTTCGGGATTATGTTATGTCAGGAACAGGGAGACACCAGTGCTCTGAGCTCAAGAATTGTATTGAGATAAGCAGAAGCTGCTGACTACCTTTGAGCCTAATATGTATTAACAAACAGACACTTTATGCAAAAATATTCAACTTTTCAGATGCCCTGAGAACTCACACCCATCTTTATTACAAAGTTTATATTCAAGCTGAAACATTTTGATTGAGGAACACAAATACATATTTCAAACATTGTACATGAATTGCGGTGAAGACAGCATTTGAGTATAAAGTCTAAACTAGAAACTAATCAGTGTAGAAGCTTCATAAAGTGAAAGGATGCACAGAGGACTGGAGATCCAAGAAATTGAGAGAGTTTTTACGAGACTGTAGGTGAATCATCTTAGCAATTCACTTTACATTGTACCAGATGAAAGCTGTCAGCCTATCAATATTAAGGAAATAAATGGATTTAATTAATAGTTTTTTTTCTTTCAATAACATAACAGGCAGAACAGAAATCAACTTGCGAAAAAACCCCAAAAATTAGAAAATTGCAAAAAATAATATGTACTGATTAAATGAAGGAGTTTAACCAATTTTACTTCTCCAGCAAAGAATTGAAAGGTAGTCCAGTGGCAGCACAGACATATGGATAAGAGCACAATAGTTTAATAAGGAAAGATATACATTACAAAAATATTAGAAGTTTAAATGACTGATAGATGAAGCTAGAAAATTAACTTCAGAAACAATATAAAAATTTTAAATAGAATATTTAAATAGATATTTCACAAATAATTTACCAACATTTGCACAGATTCTTCTACAGCACATTTTAGAGATATGTTCTGTTTCATACAGGATTAATTTATTTTGATTTAACAATCTCCCTTATTCAATGAGTTGGATTAGGTGATCACAGCAGTTTTAGCTTCACAATTTCTAATGCAATTTTTGTTGCTTAAAGTACAACCTGCATGTCTGTCATCATCTTTTATTCCACATACTCATGTGGTACACATGAGTAATGCCAAGGCAACTGTGAGATCTCATGTAACAATTGTCTAAAATGAAAGAAACTCATTTAGACATTACTCTGACTATGCATTCATTATGACGAGTGAAAACTATTGTAAAGGCAAAGTAGAAAAACACAACTGATCATGACATCTATTAAATATATAATAATTTAGGTGCTCATTTTCTTGTGTATTGATAGTCCCCAACACATTGGTAAACTTTAAAGATCCTACTTTGGAAAATAAAAAATAACAAGTAAAAGCTGTCCTAGTAGCACAGTGCTGTTGTTAATTCTCAGAAAAAGATGTCTTGGAAGATTTGATGACCTGAAAACATTCATAAAGTTGCTACTACACTAGTAAGATACACTTAATTCAGTACGTATGCAGTTTTTGTGGTAAGGAAATGGCTATTTCCCCACCACTTCCCAAAAACCCTCTAAATTAACAAAATGCTATAATGCTTTGGAATCATCCCCAAGGCCTTTTGAATCACACTAAGTGTTAGGACCCTGTCCCTCTGAGCTGTAGCAATCCATCTGCTGAAGTGTGGCAGAGTTAAAAAATTTCAATGCTTCAAGATGTGCTGCTGATTGAGGAAGTCCTGTTGTTTTGTAGAATATGCTCATGCCACTTTTGTTTTCTAGCTCTGACATATTTTGTGAGATATTGCATTAGAAATGAAGCATAGTTTTACATTATAAGAACAAATTCTGTTATCATAAAAGACTAAATCATCTATTGATGTGTTTTCAGTGGGGGTGTTCACCTAGATGCAGATAATTTGGTTCAATGTCATAGTTCAGATTTATTCTTTTCTACTTCTCAACATCACCTCCTGGTAGGACTGGAATATGTAAGAAAGAAAAAGAAAAGATAGCTTTGTTACTTGGATCTGATTGTATTATTTCCTGCTGTGACAATCTATGGTTTGTGATGAAAGTCTGTTAACATTGTTAACTTTAAGGAGAGAAAAAAAATCTTCCTTTATTGAAAAGGAAAAGTAGCAAGCAAATAAAATTACTTGGGCATGTTTATTTGGTCATTAGCAGGTTATTTTCATCTTCTGTGACTGAGAAAAATATTGCCAGAGAAGACCAAAATGCTTTTTACAGAATTATAAGCTAAGGGTTTTGGAACACTATGAAAATACTTCTAGTCATAAATATTTACTATTTTCTATTTACTTATAGAACAAATTAGATATGCAACTGATAAAATTATTTAATAGAAATACTTGGGTATGGAACTTATTAATTTTACTGATGTATGTTTATTTTTTATGACAGGCAATCTAAACTATGGGCTTAAAAATGCTTTGTGATCATAGTGTTATTTAAAACAATATTATTTTTCATATGGATGTACTTATGGAAATAATAGTTTCTTTGTCCTTTTGTTCAGGATTTTAAGAATTAAATTAAATTTATAGTTTGTTTATTTCTCTGTAAATTAATTTTGTTGCAAAGCAAAGGAGATTAAAATCCCTTTGTAATTGTATACATATGGCCTTATAATGGAAAGACCTACAAAACCTTAAATGTAAATACACTCTAGTGTATTTAACTCATCTGGGATATTTTAGAATGAAATAATATAACAGCAAAATATATAACACCTGCAACATATTTAGTTAGTATAAAAATATTTCAAAACATATTCAGGAAATATCTAAATAATCAATTATCAGATTTATTAGTGGAGTTAAATATAGAACATCATGTGTAAAGTGGGCTTATTTTGTAAAGTATTATTGGCCAATTTCTGGAAGAAATCCTAAATTAACTTGCCGTTACAAACGTCTTCCAAACTTGAAATTATTAGAATAAATAATACTGGTTCTAAAGCTTTAAATATAAGCACCGTGGCTCTGTTGCAGCAGAGGAATAGTGTAGGACCCTTCATGTCTACAGCATTTTCTTATTTAGGATGCTCTCCTTTGTTTGTAAAGGTATCCTCATCTGCAGGCACAAATATTTGCACCTGAGCACAATATGTGGCACATCAATAAATGAGATCTGTTTTCTACCAAGTTATTAATAATAGATGCAGTGCTCTTGTTTATTTTTAAACTGAGAAAATGAAGCGGTTTTGCAGGAGAGTTTTGGGAAAGATTTCCTCATAGTAAAAGACCGTTTTCTTCCATATCCCTGATCAGCAGTGGTGGGCAGCAGGATGCTGTTCTGGGTTGCACATTCAGCCATTGAAGCAAATTGGTTGTGAGGTTTCACATGTTGGACGGGCAGTGAGGGACAGGACTGGGCCAGTTCCTGGAGAGGGAGAAGCCCTCTTCCCAAGCCTGAGAAGAGCAGGCATAGCTGCTTGGTGTACCCACAGCCCTGGCAGCATCTTGGTCTACTATTTCCTAATGGCATTGAAAAGTTTGAAAACATCATTTACTCTCTGTTTGCAATTCCTGCTCTGACTGCTGGAGCCAGAAATGGATGCAGTTATTGTTGTGGTGGGGAATAGTTAAGCTATGATTTCTCTAGGGGCTGAGTAATGATATCAATTTCTGGTTCTTTTTCTGCATTTGTCTTTTTACTCTGTGGCTTTGTGTTAATGACTAAATGGAACCTGGGCTCATCTTTTCTTCTGTTTTTGTTTTTTTACAGTGCTGGGGAACTGGTTTTGTTTCCTAGAAAAAAAATGCAGTGAGATAATCATATGCAGGTATATTCCTTTGGCTCGAGGAAAATGCAGTTAAACATCTGCAGGTCAGGTTTCTTCACCTCTTGTTTAGGTGCTCAGAGAAATAGGAGTGGGCTATTGGAAAACAAGAAACTTGTAGGAAACCTGTCATGATAAGAATACAGAGTTTACTTTGGTCCAGCTTTATTGTTTAGATTTGGACTTTGATTTGTTGTCATTGCAAGTAACTGACTACTAAATCTTGACTGTACAGGTAAGAAAAATCTTTCTACCTGTGGTTGCATCCCATTGTAAACAGTCTAAGTGAGTTGTTCCACTGAGCCACAGGTAGTTATGGTAAAGAGCTTTTTTCTTCAAAGCATCCTCTTCAGCTCATCTTCAGAGTATCATTATTTCTGTGTGTATGGCTAAGCAGGATCAACCTTCTGCATTCTACAGCTCATAATAGGACTGCAACATTTATAAATATCCTATCATCTATAGGATATATCTATAGGATATATTTATATTTATGGCAAAATAGAATTTTAATGGAAAGTCATAATTTGTAATTTGTATTTTTGCAAACAGGACTTCAAAACTTTTATATTATTGGAATGCTGTTCTACTTTATACAAGTATTTAAAGGTGTTATTTTTTTTGTATGTTAGCAATCATGGAAGTCTTTTTCTATTTGCCCTTAATGCTGAGGCATGTGAATAAGGAGAGTGGGGGGGAAGAGAAGAGAATGGGAGAGAAGGGTGTTGTTTCCTTGGCAACAGGCACTCTGCTGCTCAGGGCACAGGTGACATCTGTCTTAAAGGCTGTTTAACAAAGCATTGAGGAAAGTATGAAAGAAAGCATAGAATTTCTGTGGCAAGAGAAGGATTTTCTCAATCAATCCCAAATAACTCCAAACATTTCCAAAAAAGTCTCAGCTGATTTGGTTGTGAATTTGAATTAAAGTTAATAGGAAATAAACATTTATGTTTATTACTCAAAAAAAAAAAAAGTCAGGAAAAATATCCTAGAAATTAGTGAATTCTAGTAATCATGATCCTGATATTGTGAACTTATAATGGTCAGCTTTAAGTTGGAAATAGTTGGAAATAATTTTGGAGAGATGGGACCCTCACAGATGTCAAAAGCTAGCTAAGCTAATTACAGCTTTTTAGGCAACCTGGCATCACTGGCACTGGGAAGGCTGAAAGCAATTTGGAAGTCATCTTCTGTGGACCACATAAGGAGCACATTGTGCATTTAATTTTCTGCAATGTAAAGGTAACCTGAGAGTCAGTGTAAAAAGAAGAATGTATAATATACTTATGTGATTTTGAATCTATATTCTGTTCTGAATTTTCACAATTACTGATTCACAAATTCTGCTAAGATTCTGTTCTGACTTTGCTATTCTTCCATTAGACATAACTTCGGAGGAATGAAATCTGTGTTCATTAACTTCTTGCCAATTAAGTTAAACATCCTTTAAAACTTTGCTTTTTGACAAAATTGTCTTCAATTAGTTGTTAAGATACAATAGTTTTAAAATGAAACTTGAATTTTTAATTTATGTCTGGAATTGCAGCAGTTATATCAGAAAAATACATGGCAAATGTGGTAGATGTAGGTAGTGTGTGCATATTGCAAAAATAGCTAACACCAATGAAAATAAAATAAATGTCAATTTAATAGAAAATTGTATTATTTTATCAAATATTTTCAAAGACAGTGTGCTTGATTTTTCAGTTTGGAAGCACTATTTTTTTCAAAGTGTTCAGAAAAGCAGAGAACTGGAGCAAATAATATTTGATTTATTGGTGAGAACTTGGAAAGTAAAGACAGCACTGAAGGAGTTATGACTCAGCCTAGATATTAAAAGAAAAAAAATCTGGGATAGGGTTAGTGAAACAATGAAAATGTTGCCCAGAGAGATGGTGGATGTCCTTTTCCTGGAAACATGTAAGATAAAGCTGGACAGGCCTCTGAGTAACCTGATCTAGTGGAAGGTGCCCCTGCTCATGGCCAGGGGGATGGCATTGGATGACCTTTAAGCGTCCCTTTCAACCTGAAGGATTCTACTCCCTATTCTGTGATTCTGTGATTCTGTAATACAGGTGTATATCCAGACAGAGGTGGTCCAGCCAAAACATGTACATCCAGTTGCAGGATCATGGCTCTTCCCAACAAACACTGAAATTTCCTCTATATTGTAAGGCAACTTTAGATTACTAGTTCTTAGTTTTGATCTGGTGCTAGATAGCATGAATCACGCACCAACATAGTTGGTTCAGCTAGGACTTGTGAGAAGCAGTTGTGCTGTAGGTGTCTTTTATTTCCTAAGTGTTTACAGCATTGCATTCACCTCTTTGTCCCTTTTTAACATATTTACGCGAAGTGCTTTCTCACTGGTTACGGACAATAAAACAGTAGTTTCTAATGTAAAACTTCCTTATCCTACCTCTGTAAATATTATTGAGAAAAGGATACAGGCATTATTAAAATAGCTGTTAATTGGAAAACATGATGTCTGTGGAGGTGGTTGGTACTAGCATAATCGTATCATCCATACCTTCTGAAGTAGAGGACCTTTTTGTGTTCTTTCCCTTTAACAAATATAATGCTGTTTCTGTTATCTTGATTCTATGTCGCTGATATCATCAGCCATTTTTCCTAACTTCTGAGAATAACACAAGATTTTCATTGCCATAGCAACTTTTGAAATCCTTGAAATATGGTATATCACATGTTCTTTTCTTTGGAATGAAGTCCTGCAAAATATATTGGAAATTTCATATTGGTTGCTAGACTTACTGCTAGTCATGTAGTTATGCACAAAGTAATATACAATCTTAAAAAAAAAAGAGCTATGAGATTAGGTTATTGTGTATTTATTAGAATACGTGTATTTATTTTCCAGAGATATGTTTTTTCATTGAAATGCTTGAAGACTATTGGAATTACAACTTCCATACCCACTCTTTAAATATATGGAAAGTTGTGGCGAGGGGAATTGCAGTGGTGAAGAAGGCAGAGCAGCAGGAGATAGAAGGCAATTCAATACTACAACTTCTCTAAGATCCTTTAATTAATATCTTTGAAACATATTTTCTTCTCTAGCCATCATGATTTTCAACTATGTGATTCAGAAGCCTAAATAACGCTCAAATGGAAGCACATTAAGGTATGCCCGTAATTAAGTTTCAAATAAATAGGAGTGTAAATTTTGTATTCATAGGTGAAACCTCATCACTGCTTTATCTTACCTGGTAGGCCTGGGAAACAGACTTTCCTAAAAGGCCTAATCTCCCTTGCATCATAGCTGTTGCAGCAAGCAGGATTATCAACCAGATAATCCAGCAATCAGGATTATCAACCAGAACTGCAACTCTCTGTTGACTCCATGTGACTTCATACAGTCACACAGGATCCCTGTGGGACCTGAAGGGACCTGAAAGAAGTGGTTTTACACAAAACTAAGCACAGGGAAGTATACAAAAGACAGGAAGTGTTTGTGAGGAAGAAAGAAAACAGTATTGGGTGATAGAAATACTGCTGTAGTCAGTAAATAGCATTTTCTTTTCATGATGAATACTCATACAACATTAGCACATACATGCCCCCTCTGTTGGCAGTTCCTCTATCTGTCGATGTTATGCTGTCATAAACTAAAAGCAGAAACATGCAAAGATGACTTTCTCTGCCTAATGTCTGCCATTAGCATCTGAGAAACATTATTTTCAGAGTGGACATCTTTGATCTCCTTTACTAAGAAGAGCAAATCAAAGAGTAGAAGGACAGCTAATGCTCAGTGTGTTGTGGCAGTGCCATATATCAGTCAGTTTTCAAATATTCATTATCCAAGCATTTTTATTCTGCAGTCTAGTGAGAAGCAAATTATACTTCTTCATCTGGTTTCTACAAAAAAGGCTGAGAGGATTTTAATATATTTGGGGGGAGAAACTAAAATTGCTCCAGATTTCTTCTTGTCATTTAATTCTTCCTCCAGCTGTGGCTTTAATTAGGTTCTGCAACAGCACCACTGAGAAACTATCCTTCAATGCCAACATTTGAACATTATAAATGTATATGCTCTTGCATGTAAAAAACATAGGTTTAAAAAGATGGAACTTTCTAAAGTTGTATGTAAATTTGGACTTTATGATTATTTTGGCTGCAATATTTAAACTATCAGAAAATTTCATCTAAGTGATAGCAGAAGCTCCTCCTTTCCATCCTCCATCTGCTGGTATATACAAATATCAACATACAAATACTGACTGCCAAGTGCTTCCTGGATGTGTCTTTCTCATATGGCATTAGGGGGCATGTCTGACTGACAAAATAAATAATGGTAGACAAACATTATATCCGTGAATGGCTGGGATCCTCACCACATGTCTTAGGAAGACATTCCTCCATTCAACTCTCACCTGTTTCCTACTGTCAATGGAAAAGTTCTTTGATGGCTCCATTAATAGTCTGAAGTGCCTGAGATAAAAGCCAGTCTAGCAGACAATCTAATAAGCCCCACTGAGGAAGTTAACACATTAACTGGGCTAATAAGTCCCACTGAGAATGAGAACACATTAACTTGGGCTTGACTCTGTCCAATACAATTACACAGCACAGCTTTCTAGTTTTTCCTGCGCCTAGGTTTGCTAGCAGAAGCTTTGAGACTGCCCAGAACCCAGCAGGGTATGAATAGTTGCTGCTGTAGTTCAACAAGTAAAGCTACAACTCCTTGTCAGAAGCTGGTATCCTTAGAAGGTCTGGTTATTTGAAAATCATGAATGTTCTAGCTCTATACATAACAGTTATAGCCTCCTTAGCTAAATTAAAACTCAACCAGTTGCTCTTACCCTTTTTCTGGTTAAATGACATATAAAATCTTCTTCACTTTCTAAGAACGGCTTTGCAGCTCTTTTATCACTGAAGCAAGCATGAGGAAAGAGGGAGAGAGATTGTGCTATTTTAGCATAGCATACAGGGATGTGCATCATATTTTGATCCTCTGGGTCTGAAGAAGTATCTAAATCTATTTGCACTGCTTGTCAAAGTTAGCTGTACTCTACACCACTACAACATACTGCATTAATGTGTTAAAACAGAAAAAAAACCCCCCACTTTCAAATGAGGATTTTTTGCTGCTGCTGATCTTTCTTTTGGCCTTAATGTGAAAATATTCCTTGTGGCATTTGTCACAGGTATTTTCTTATAATCTTATTACTTCTGCTGTCCCCTAAGGGCAAAAGAATAGATGTAATGAGAGCAAAAGAGATGTCTTAAAAGCCTGTTTTGACAAACAGTGAAAATGTAAGTCAACCTACAGATGTTAAATATGGAAGTGTCAGTTGTCAGGTTTTCCTGACTATAAATACTTTTAGCCTTCATGTACTGAGAAATTTAGTTAATAATATTCATTCCTTCAGCCACGTAAGGTCTTTTTCAGCCTCCTTCTGCTGAGTGCTGTACCAATTCCAGAAACAATTCCACTCCTGTTTGTTTTTTTTTTTCCCTAGGAGTTATGTCCACTATAAACTTCAGTTTTGTAAGAGCTCTAATTTAAGCCTAATAAAAGGCTTTTTTGTCACACTTTTCTTCTAGAATTTTGTTACTAATTTCCATTACTAAATTATTAAGAAAACTATTAAATGTAGAAAAAACCCGGTGTTTTTAATAAAATAAAATGTCAGCATTTGTAGCAATTCATCATACACACACAATTGCTATCATGACAATTTATAGAACCTTTAAAAAAGAACTTTCCCCCTCTGCTATTCTCACCCAGTCATGGATTGACATCTGGATTGTATTGTGCTTGAAGTCTCATGAATTGTGTCTAGCTGGCAATACCAGGAGGAGGTAGATATGAGGTCTGGAGAGTCCAGATGTTAGGCTTGTCAACAACAGCAGTGGTGAGTGTGGTATTTGCTGAGAGAAGGAGAATCAAAAATAGGGCTGGAAAATGATGAACAGGAAAGCATAGAGGGAAGGGTTTTACAGTAGCAATGGCTTCTAATCCATGTAAAATTCACTTTTATTACCTTGTATTCTTCATGAGACTCTTCAGTGTCACTTCTGGATGAAGCTTTCAGACATTTGTTAATTATATTTTCATAGTACTTCTGCTGAAAGTATAACATGTTGTAAATTCAGTAGTACTGAATAATAGGAAATTTATTTCTTTTGTTTTAAGTTTTTTACTTTTGGAGAGCTTTATCTGGCCAGGAGTTTCTGTGCATATGTAACTGAGATGACAGCATGCATGTTTTTAGATGACTGAAGATGACATTTTTTAAAACACTAATTATTTACTGTTTATTGTAAGCACAATTTGGATTAATTACTAAAGAGAAACACTGCCCTGAGAACTAACTGATAAAAATCCTATTTGCTGTCTAGTCATATTTGATATGCAGAGCATTTTAATATCCTCTTACATAGTCCTTCCTAAAACTCAAGCAATTTTTATAAACTTTTTCCAGTTTGTGACATGAATATTTTTGATGGAATTAAATAGCAAAGAAACTTTAGTGATCTTAAAATTCCTTCAAATTTCAATTTTAGTCTGTCTAAAATTTGTTGTATCTGTATGCACAGTGACTGAAAAACTGCTTTTTCTATGAAGGTATAGGAACTCAAAGTTTACTTGCATGTTTTGGTATTAGTAAATACAGTTATATTCAATAATTCTAAAGTAAAACTAATTTTAAATTCAACTGCACAAAATATATATACTGGAAGCTAATGACTGTGGCTGGTAATTAAAATTAAAACTTTTATTCTGCTGTCCACAGAAAGATATAAATATTTTGTACAGAAGCTGTCAAAAATAAGTGCTGTATTAAATTTTAAGTATTACAACAAAGAAGATTCTTAACAAAATTCTGAAAGATTTTTGAATATCCAAAGAAACATAGTGTCCTATATGTGTATTTATGTGCTAACATCACATTAATCGTGCATTAATTAATAATTGAAATACCCCAGGAGAAACAATAATTTTTTCTAGGGCTTCTGTAAGTATTTTTATATGCTACTGATATAAGTAAAAATTGTAAGCTTCCATATTCTAATAATTTCTTTCTTAATGTTCTGTTTTCTAGGTAAGTACTGTCTTTTTCTTCCTACCATTCATCTCTGCCTTCTCGAAGTTCAGTGAAAGAGGTAAAAATCAAGACAACAAAAATGAAGGTCTGTTTGGTAAGAATTTACTTTGGTTTACATGCTTATCTACTTTTTTCTTTTTATAATTGAAGCAATGCACCCATTACAGGGATTAGTTTGTGCAGAATCGGTGAGAGAACCCGCTAAGAGGAGCAGTTCATGAAATGCTGGTGGCCCTGCCAGACTGCCCAGGTGAACTGCAGGCAGCACTGCCTCCTCTCCTGGGTCTAGGGCCACACTCTTAGGGCAAAGGCTCTTCTATTCCCTGTAAGGCTAAAATACATATCTGGAGAGTTTTTGTGGCAGAAATCTCTAGGTTTGAAAGTTATTTGGCTCGTGTTAAAGATGGAGGAAACTGCCCTTTGGGAAAAGGTGTAACACAAGGTACCTGAAGCAGTGAAGTACAATTACTAAAGTACAATTTGATCTTGCTTCCTTGAAGGGAAACAAGGCAATTACAGGGCAATAGCTAAAAGTGAAAAATAGGGGAAAATGCCTTTAACTGTGGTCCCTTTTAGTTTGTCTCACAACCATTTGATGTAGCAGTAGAACAGATGGCCTTCTGAACTTCTCCAAAAGATGTTGTCTTGCTCAATTGAAGCTATTTATGAAGCTATTACTGATAGCTTCCATTCTAGCTACAGTTCAGGAATGCAGGATGCAACCTTAGCCAGGCTAGGACTGATAACTTTATTTAGAAGGCCAAGGAGAGGAAAAAGAGAAACAACAGAGGAGGAGACTGAGGATAGTTACAAGGAAAATTACACAAGTGAATATTTTTGCAGCAGAAACATGAATCTCACACACCAGTGCTTTTCAGAGTCTAACCAAAGATATTTGAGATAATGATGTCTTCTGGAATTATTCTCCAAAACAGAGTTTTTGAAAGCATAACAGTGCTAAGGGGATTCCAGGGGTCCTGGACATGACCATGGGAAAGCTGACATGCTAGCAGAGATGAATCTCGTCTATCTACCTGACCTTGTACCGGTGTCACACTGGTAAATGCTCCAGGGCCCATACTGGCCTAGGAATCTAAACATGTTCCTCTGCAAGACTGGCAAGAAGTATGTTACCAAATCAACCTGTAGAGGGCAATACGAGGATTTTCGCATAGCAAGTGATTTGCTGAACAGGAAAACTAGAAAATTCACTAAGGTTTCATTATGATCACTAAGGAATTTAAAAATTCATGCAAGTTGTTTCTAGATTTTGCTGCTTGAGATAATAAAATAGTATATCTTGTTCTGAGCTGTTGTGGAATAGAAGCTATCTTTCAAAGTGATTTTTTTTTCTTTTTTTTCCTTTTTTTTTTTTTTTTCTCTTGCAAAAAAACATTTGCTCTGCAGTTCTGGTAAAAGAAAAAAAAATAAAAAAAAAATAAATAAAAAGCAAAACCATTTAATTAACCAGTAAAATCTTGTAAAACTTTTAACACCATGTTCCACAACATTTTCTTTCTGACTAATACATCATATGTAAAGGGAGAGGTTAAATATGTATTTTTGTATATAGATAAATATGTAAAAAACATATTATGGTTATGTGTCCATTCTATATTACTTTAAAATTCTTTTAATTTAATTTGAGGGAGAGGAGGGAGTTCTGTGGTATGGTAAAAATCAGCCAGGACACATGGGCCTGGCAACCTCTTATTTTCTGGTGCTAGCAGATTGCATGGTTCTGTATGCTTTCTGACAGAAAATTAGGTTGAATGTGATTTTTGTGAGTTTTTTGAGAGCCTGTTGAGAACTGCCTACTGTGATCTCTGTATTGCCATCCTCAAGGCACAAATAATAGAATCATTCAGAAAGCATGCCTTAAGAGAAAAGGAATTGGGGCTTGAAAGGTAGAATGAGTTTCTTTTGTACCTTGCAAAATAAAGAAACACACCTATTTCAAGCAAGATCTTTTATTTATTTCTGCAGAGACCGTTCAACTGTGCAAATTGTACTATTTAGGTAATATCTTGTGTATACACATAATATCTTACAGTAGCTCATGTAGGCACATCACAGTGTTGACAAATGGTGCAAACATAATTGCATTCTCATAAACACAGAGCAAGCTGAAATAGAATGCAGCCTTGCTTTGGAGTTGTTTCTGATTTTTAATTTTTTTTAACCTAATATTTTTTGGGTTTAAATGTTGGTATTTTACATTCTAGCTGCTGATGTTTTCCTAGCATGTTTTATCAAACCAATTTAATATGCAGCTGCTCTTTCTGCTAGAGGAAAAGTGTATGTAAATCATGTATTTAGTAGCAGAATCTTATTGACTTAAAAGCTTGAGGTTTTTTTTTTTTTTTTTTTTTTTTTTTTTTTTTTTTTTTTTTTTTTGGGTTTTTTTTTGGTTTTTTTTTTTTTTTTTTTTTTAATGAAACCTTTGTTGTCTAGCATACAGTGGGCTTTTACTGGGTTTTGAATGCATTTTCTTTGTCATTCCCAAACTTGTTGCACTACAGTATAGACATAGAATTAAGCACTGAGAATGTATTCTTCAAAAGACCAAATAATGTACCTTCTAAGAGGCTGTTGCAGGAATTAAGGCTGTGAAGTCATAAGGACAGGAATAGTAAATTGTTGTTTTGGAACAAATGCACTAATAAAAGAGGAGCAATCATGGGTAGTGTGTGCTACAGATGATGACAGTAGAAATGGATATGTAACTGGTTTGTGTTGTTGCAGCTAAGATAAGCTCAAAATCTTTGTTCTTATTTCATTTTGAGGCAAGTACTCTCACATGCTTAAGATAACATCAGATAACTATAAGGTTGTTCCATACTTTCCATATTTGGAATGCATGTTAAAATACCAACATAATATAGCTTGCTCAGACTCCTGCATAATCCTTATACAAATAAGTCTGCACTATAGAACTAAATGACTTTGGTATAGTGACCCTCTTGCATATAGAAAATGCAAGGTATCTAGAGGGAAATTACAGGACTGGTGTTTTTCCATTTAGTTTTGGGTTTGTGACCAATGTGAGGGTAGCAATCCTTTGGTAAATTTTTCTAAATTGCTCACCTTTTTGAGGCCAGAAGAGTATCCTGTTTTCTGACTCTTCTACAAGTTGTGTGTTTTTAATTTCTTTAGTTTTGGACCTGGAACAAGCAAACACAGTCCAGCATGCCAGTCTGCACCCTGTCATTAGAGATACACAGAAATCTTTCAGTACTGCTGAGTGGAGATGAGCTTTGTTGTCTTGCTCTCTACCCTTTCAACTCAGCACAACCTGCTTTGTTTTATCTGCATGATTCTATTCCCCATCTTCTCACCTATTCCATATATCCTCTGAGCACATGCTCTGTTTGCTGTCCCCAACCTTGTTGTTCACTGGCGGCTTCCAGAAAACAAAACAAAAAATTGTCCTGTTTTTACAAATACTTTGGTCTTCTAAAAAGTGAAAAACCATAGTTTGAGATCTTACTTATGTGTTGCACACATAAATCTTACACGTCTACACTATATCATGATGCTATCCTGCAAAATTTTACTCTTTCTTCTTCTACATCTTAGCCTTTTTTGCTTCAAGAGTTTCGCATGGAGATGACTTGTCAGAAATAAACCATTGTGTCTCTGGTGGTTTTTAGTTGCTGGGGTTCTCAACAGAAAATTCCATCATATTCTGAAACCATGTTTGGATGAGATCATGTCTTGTTCTGAAATGGAGCTATGATGTACAGTGACCATATCCAGAGTACAAATTCATTCTGTGCTCATGTAGTTCTGAGGTTTGATTTCACGTTATTGTGACATCCAAAACCCTCCGCTGCAACTGACTCTGTACATGCTTTGTTCCAAAGAATGTTTCTCTTTATACTGTGTTACTTCCTCAGACTTACAATCAGTTCGCTGTGATTCATAAGCAGTTTCATTTTGGCCTTTTTCAGACTGCTCTGCTTATACCACTTCTTTATGCAGTATTCTTTTCCAAATGGCTACTTCCTTAACTGCAAGCGCACAAAGTCTTTGAGTACAATAATGGCTAAACCTCCCTAAGGGACTCTTCACAGCAAGAGTGAAAGAAGCAGCTACTAAAGTAACAAAACTCCACTGAAATCGAGGTAATAATTAATTAGCAACATCTGCAAAATTTCAGTTTCATCTATGTTTTATTGCATTGAAAGAACAACAATAGAGAGTCTTCTAGGTGATTTCTGGGGAGGGAAAAAAGGTGACCAAGTTTGTCTGAATAGATAAAAAGACTAAGTTCACACAGAGAGTTCTGTCCTGCTATGATGAAAAGAGTGTATCTTTGAGTATCTCTTCCATCAAAATGAATCCACATATCCACATTCAAGTAAGACTCTCAGAGACTATCTTGGAGACAGAGCAGTTCTCAAAATGTTCTAACAAGCACCATGATGTTCAGCTGTGTCAAACATATAAAGTTAGCAGGATCACATGACAAATTTAAGACTGGATTACAGTCTGACTGATTGGGCTGACACCCCTCATTTCCACCATCCTGAGGGGGCAAAATCTATCAGTTGTCCACAATTGAATCTACACTGACACTTACATAAAACAAAAGGGACTGTGATCTTTATAACTTGCCCAAATCCAGCTCTGAAAATAGTTTGCTTACTTTTCTCTTAGGGCTTGCTAGGAAATGTTCCTGAAAATTTTCCCAGACATTTTACTTGCTATAATTATACCTAAGATGGCAACATGTGTCATCTGGTGCTGTTCTCGGGTTTAACTTCAAGCTGTAGAAAACGTGAAAGTGTTGACAAGGGTCACCTTAGCATTTGTATTATGACGTACTAATTAATGTCAACACTACAGAGCAGATTTATTTCATTTTCTCCACTAGTTTAAGTCTCTGATAACAAAGGAATAGGTAGCCTTTAATTGGTAATCTTTATCAGTTTGAATGAGAAATTTAAATGGATTTCAAATTTAAGGGCATGAAAGGAAAACCAGACTTTTAGTACAAAGCTTCAAGAGCTTTGTTATGATGGTTATTTACTTTACTGTAAATTATTATGCATTAACAATTATTTACAATACAAAATTGAGATAATAGCTTGATTTTAGTTTTTCTCCTCACTTTTATATTGGTCTTCAATACATGCTCATCAATCGTGGAAGGCGTGTGAAGTAATATTTGCAAATACTTAGTGACCGTATTGTTCTCCTTAACTCTTGCTCTGCAGCTCATCCCAGGAAGCAGTATGACTCATTTCATACAATGAAGCCATTTTGCAAAGAAATATTTTATATGAAGTGGTGGTGACTTGCATTTTATCATGATAGAAATCAGAACTTATCCATAATGGACATAGAATACAAACAGGTATCTCCATTACATTGGAAGAAGGGATGAATAATACTAACTATTTTAAACACTTTGAAAAGGGGAAAGGAAACCTTACTCACTACTTCCTGCATGAGAAATAAAACTGCTTTTTTATTATAAAAAGCAAATCATAATAGCATTTCTGTCACCCCACATGCAGCAATGCAGAAGCCATGTCCCTGTGTGTAGAAGCAGATTCTCTATTCATTTCTGTTGCAAATCAGCATGTAATTTCCTCTGCAGTGTGTGAAGTTCATTTGTAGCAGAGAGCAAGAATTGGGATGATGGCATCAAGGGAAAGACTTCAATACTCAACATGGCTGGTGCAGCACAAAGAAGCTTTACAGCTATCATACTGAATAAGCTAAAGTGAGGTACTCATAAGACCTCTGGGGAAAAAGGGGATTTTTCTGTTTTTTCTATAGCGACTTCGGTTTATGCAGTATTCTCTTAACTGGGAATATCTCATATTTTCAATTTGCTTCATCTGCTACAACATACTTAAAATTCCGTACCAAAAGAAAAGCTTTAAGAAACATGTTTTGCAAACTTTGACATTCTAGATTTATAAATAATTAAATTATCCTCATTTAACAAAGTTCATTTTGACTGTGCATACATGGACTGATAGTCTTCAGGTGTTTAATTTTGAGCTTTTACAAAGGGCCTTGACCTGATGTATTCAATGCAGCTGACAGGACAATTTCTTATTTTACATTCACAGTTATTTGTGGAGAATCCCCTTTCCTTTTTTTGCCCTTTTAAAAAGAAACTCTGTCCCACTGACTATAGAACATTATGAGTCCTGACTGGCAAAAAATTTTATTCCCTTGTTCATTTTTCTGAAGTGTTCAACAGTATAATATCTGAATCTAGAATTATCTTTACAGTAACCTGAACATCTAAAATGGTAGCAACTCTTCTATTGCCTGACACAGGGAGATCAATGTCCAAAATATATGCTACGTATTTTGGGTATTTAATTTACAAACTAATGATCTAATTGTTTTATTTTTGGGGGGGTTTTATGGCGTCTTTTTGGTCACATCGCTCACCAAAAACACTTACAATTAATGTTCAGCATTTCCAGAGAAGAGGCAAAAAGGATCACATGATACACCTGGTTAAAGGCAGACATCACTATTGTAGACATTACATTTGGGGATGTTGCATTAGGCACTTTTAATGGAAAAGACATCAGTATTCTTCGGGAATAATTTCTTTCATTTTTGAACTTTGAATACTCATCTTAGCAAAACATGACAGCTTTCTCTGCTCTTTCAGTTAATAACAGGAATCAGTTCGCCAGGGGCTCAAATGAGCACCCTAATCCACACAAGAGTGGGAGGGAAGCTGGAGGCAGCTCAGTTATGTGTATGTACTCACATGTACGTCTGTCCAGGCTCAGCTCTGACAGGTTGTGGCAGTCAAAACTGTGGTAAAACGCTCATTATCTTAAGAGCTATTTTATTTTCAAATATAAGAAAAATATTTAAGTCTTGATTCCTCAACAAACCCTTAACATTTTAGAGTGATAGATCATATTATAGATCACTGAATCATAGATACAGTGCTGTAAACAAGGTATTGTGAAAATTTCTTCTGGCAAAGAGAACTCAGCTTGTTAGAATGTGTATCAAACTATATCCTGTAATTATGCTAGATCACCCTGCTTTTAGGGCAAGAGTTCCTCCTTTTGCCTAGACAATGTAGAATTAAGATTCCTTTTCCTTCAGGAAAGGATTTTTTCCAGCAGTTAGATTAATTTAAAGGCACATCCTTCTGCTCCTTCTCTCATACGTGATTTATGTAGGGTGTGGCAGCCATATGGACAATATCACTGTGAGTTTTGTTTCATTTTGTTTTGGTCTATAGGAAGGTTTTAAGACAGCCTGGTTATATCATTCAGGGAAAAGATAAAGAATACTATTAAATCTATACTAAAAATTTTAAAATGTCATGGGATGTGGAGGTGAATTTGTACCAGATAGAGATATCTATGCCTTAGAATTTTTCTATGGGAGTCAAAAATTCTTTATAATGTCACTGTTAAAGAGGACAGCACAGTCTTCACTTTCTTCATGGAGTTGTTAATAAAAAACAAAAACAAAAACAAACAAAAAAAAACACCCCAACAACAACAAACAAACAAAAAAAAAACCAAAAAAAAAAAAGAAAGTTGAAAATTAACCAGAAGTCATAACCTTTATAAACTGACAGTTTCTGATGGAAAATATCTTTCTTGAAAATTAATTATCTGTGGAAACTTGTGGTATAATACACAGCCTGGTGCACAACCTGTACATTTGCCATGGTTTTCAACCCAGCTACAGATGAAACATCATGCAGCCACTTGATCAACCCCTTTTCTTTTCCCCTTGCTGCCTCCCCAGTGGAATGGGAAGGAGAATGAAAGTGAATCTTCTAACTGAGATAAGAGCAGTTTAATAATTGAAAGGAAAATAAAATAATTATTTTAAATAATAAAAATCATAACAAAAAAGGGGAAAAAAGCCCAAGTGATGCACAATACAATTTTCATCATCTGCTGACTGAAGCCAGACCCATTTTCCTGAACCTGGATCAGCCACGCTTCCCAGTAACTCACTCCAATTTGCATCCTAGGCATCACTTCTGTGGTGTGGAATATTCCTTTGGTCAGTTTGGATCACCTGTCCTGGCTGTGTTCCATCCCAGTTTTGTTAGGTTTTTTGGGTTTTTTTTTTTTGCGTATCTTCTCACTGGCAGAGCATGAGACAAGGCAAAAATAAAAGTCTTTGACTTAGGATAAGCACAACTTGGCAAAAACCATAACATTGTGTGTTAGCAACACTATTTTCACCTGAATCCTAAACACAGCACTGTAATAGCTGCTGAGAAGAAAGTAAGTCTACTCCAGCTGAAACCAAGAAAATATTGTAAATAAAATAGAAAAAGTAAATAGAATAAATAGAATTAAAAAAAAATAATAGAGGTATATACCTAAAAAATGGACTCAGAAATTATGTGATTATTAATATCTATATAAAATATACAAAATATAAAATTTAATCACAAGTAGACAAATTTGTAGTTAGTATGCCATAGAAGTAATGCATATTACCAACACCTAACATTTCTATATCTTTTTTTTGCCTATTCAGTAAGCAACATTGGTAATACTATCTTGATATTCTAAATATAGTAGTAGCAGCCAGCGTTCAAGGAAGATGTTCATTTGGTGAGATGAATAAACAGAATTTTTCTGCTGTGTAATTACTGCAGTATGTCATTAATGTCTTGTAAAGAGTAACATTATATACAGTGACACTATCTATGCCTTGCAGATTGAATTGAATAAGAACTCCTGATTTTTTAATTTCCTGTATTCATTAGCTATTTTATTCCCTTAAATAATTTTTTCTGTCAGAAGAATGTTATTTCCTTGCAATGAGATAGCTGAAATTCAATTTTTCAAACCTTTCTGGTTGGAAAGATGCATGCCAAGTAAAGGGCAGGCTTCTGGGCCGATGTTGCATGGGGTGCTGATCTGAATGGACCCACTGCAGCTATTCTAATGGCTGAATGATATGAGAGGTTTAGAATAGAATGTCTTCATCAATGATTCCCTGCATTATCTAATGAGATAAAGGGAAGCAAAAGTGTGTAGGAGTCAATTGAGAAAAACAGGTCTTCAAGGGCAGCAGCATGTAGCTCTACACTTCAATAGTAAAAGTGTATTGGCAGAGTTAAAAGAACATACGTTAAAACCAGATCCATCTTTGTAAGACAAATCTAAACATTAAAATTGAAGCCAAGTATATGCTGTTATTGACTATTTGTCTAACTCCTTTGAACTGGGGAGTCTTTTCCAGCGTGTATTTGACATAGACTATATAAACCCATTTTTATTATCCCCACATGCAACAGAAAGACTCACAATATGTCTATGCAATCTGTGCAGTGGTGTAAGCAAGAGCTAGTTCTTATTCACAACTTTATTATATGATCCATATGTTATGAATTTTTGTTTGTGTGTTTGCTTTGGCTGGCACTATGTAGGACATATAGCATACTGTCTCAGATTACTACCAATTAGCACTTAAGAAAAAAACCCATGCAAATAGTTTTGGACAATTCAAGCAGTAGTCTTCTTTTCAGTAAATTAGCAGTACATTTTTTAAAATATTCATTCTCTAAAAAGTAGGAAAGAATATCAAATATTCATCAGTCAAGAAGATATGTGTTGAAATAATACTTGTATTCTCATATTTCTTTTGCCATTCCATTTAGAGTTAAAAAATTGCCGATATTCAGCAGTCAGGGAATGTTCAACAACAATATTTTAAATAGTTATTTAGACAAATAAATATATACACGTGAAGGGAAAATCTTCAAAACAATCATGGTAAGGGGAGCTTTGTCCAGTCCATTAATCTATAAATTAAGGTTCTTAATTATAATTGTATTCTGGACAGACCATATCTTCCTCAGAAAAGTTTGTCACCTGTTGCCAAAACATGTTCATGTAATCTGCCAATTCTTTGTCAATCATTTTTCTGGGAAAAATTTCTTGTCACAAGGAAAAAGGTATAGTCAGTAGATAGAAAGTGACACTATATAGATGAAGAAAAATATTTTCATATTTTGGCTGTAAATGTGAGGAACACTGGACTTTTCCTTAAAATGTTCGCTAGTCTAGGAAAACCCACTACATTGGCTGAGGCCATCTATTCAAAACTCTGCAATCTAACAGTAGTAATAGGAGTAATAAGAGTTAAAATCTTATGTAATTTTCTCTCATACAGCAAGAGACTATTTTATAATTATTTTTTAATATCTAGGTATTTCCTGATGCCAAACTAACTTTTGAAAGTTTTGCAAACATTGTTAAAATTTGATACATATAAGTATTAATACAAATATACCATATGCCAAAATGAATGTAATTCCTTAAAAGACGCAAGGTTAATATTCTCCATTTATTTAGACTTGGGTATATGAATAAAGAATAATAAAAATGCAACCTTTGTTAAGTTAAAATTAAAAAAAAGTGTTGAAAAACTTTTCATAAGGCAAGTAAATAGGAAGATGTTTTATTAATAGTTGAATATTCAATGATGTTATGGGCAAAAACTATGATTAAGTTTCATTTCATTTTTGTCAAATGTTTTGAGATATTTAAATTAAACTGTGTGGTAATCCAAAATATCAATATCCCTCCACACAGTAAAATCTCAGATGGATTAGTTTTACACCAACTTAAATACATCAGATTCAAAAACTGAAGATATTTATTTCACATAAATGTTGATTTTAGAGAATTTTTGACTATTGTAACATATTGTAGATCACATCTTTATGGAAAATCTAGATGGCTCTCAGGATATCAAGATTAAGTGGTTTTAATTTTTCTGCCAAAATTCCACAAGTCAGTCCAATCGCAAAATGCCTTGATATATCCTGATGCTAAACTTTCCACTGAAATTTCCCTTGAGACTAATTTAAGTATGGTCTAATTACCTGCACACTCATTATTTTGGAAGCATTATGTCAAAGTAAGTTCACTTTTTCTGTCTGCATACTGTACAAAGGTGTTAAAGCTGAAGATGTGTTTCATGTATTGTTTTCAAAAATTCATCCTTCATGGAAAAGGAAAAGAGCTCCCAGGTCTACAGAGAAGTTTCATGGAGCATGTCTGGTATCAGTGAGACTTCAAAATTACAATAGCTCCATACTTTGAATCTATTTAAAAAGAAGATTAAAAAAATAAGAATGAATAATTGATAATAAGAAAAAAAAAAAGATAAAAATTGTCATGTCCAATAGGCTGTTCAGATTTGTAGAAAGTGCTCTGCAGTTGGTATAATATTCCATCCCTCTTGTGACCCCAGTCCATGAGATGGGAAGATATTGTTTGCTGTAAATTTCCCAGTAAATTTTCATAGCCTCCAAAGCACATGACTGGGAGGAAGTTTGGAGCCTCCCAGTTCTTCCAGTTTTGTGCTGCTGAGGGCAACCTGGTGGCTGGGGTGCCGACATCAGCACTGCGATGGAGAATTTACTGACACAGCATGGCTTCTGAAGTGCTGTTGTGCCCACTTTAATTCCTTATTGGTGAAGAATCTTAAATGCATAAATGAAATTTTATTATCTGGAAAAAATATTTCCAGTAGTGCGTATGTACCCATTATGAAATGAAAAGAAACTATTCTACTTCATTCACAAGGAAGAAACTGTTCCATATATAAAAATACTGGCTTAAAATCAACTTTAGTTGCACTTAAATAAACCCCAAATATATACAAACAAACAACCCAGCTAAACAAGAATCCAATAAACAAGCCACAACTGAGGAAAAAACCTCTGATTTTCCTCTGATCTGATTTTTCTAAAGTTATTTTTAGATTTGCCTGCTTTCCTTACCTTTTTCTCCTTTCTTTTTCTCAACTAAAGAGCTAATAGGCATGGTATTCAAGTTGCTTACTTTTTTAACTTGGTTTTTTCTCCATAATAACTGTATTTGCATGTTGGAGAATGGCTACTTGAGGCTTAGGTTAGGTATTTCTATTTCTTTTAGCTTTCTGTTGTACAAAGCTGAAGTAGTTTCTGAAAGATTTCATAACTGCTGTTATTTTACGACCTAAGTAGAATCAGATGTAGCCTTATACTAATGTCATATTTAAAAGACTAGTGCAGATTTTCAGCTCACATCAGTCACATTTTCATCTTTCCAAGAGAATGGATTCCTCTTTACTTAGAGTGGGTGTTAATGCAATAGAAGGTTTACCTTGACTTCAATCTTATAATAGCTGTGCCTACAAAGTTATATAGACAAAACAGTTTCAGGACACAAATAGAATTAAGAACAACCTATAAAAAGTATTATGCATTACATTTATCATTTGTATTAGATGCAAGGAAAACACATAGTATAGATGACTGTTCCCCCTTTGCCTGGTTTTTTTTTTCATCATCCTGTGAGCACTTTGACACCTGCCAAGGGTCCGCGAGAAATTGCTTCTGTTTCCAGCAAGGCAGTGAGGGTGGCAAAGAATGGAGCACCTGCATGGTGACTGCAGGCCAGAGCACCGCTCTGATGCATCTGAACTTTTTGAGCCTGATTTCACTTCATTTTGGCAGTTCAAAGGCAAGGCATCCTGTTTCCCATTCTGTTGGACACCTCTGCTGCCTGTCTGCTATCACTGAGATATATTGGCCACATTCTTGCCATTCACTTCTTTTTGCTTCTCTAGTGAACTGTAGCCTGGGAAAGTGTCACCCCCTCTGGAACCAGGCATAGGGTATTCCCCTTTTGGGAGCAGTGCTGTGTCCATTGTTCTCACAAGGTGCCCTATCTTTCTTTCTATTTTGTTTCCTGTTAGGTTTTAGGTTTCCACCTCTGCAACCTCCTTTGATTCAATGCTGGGAATTCAAGAGGGTTAATACCAGCCAGATAGATTGAGGTGCTTGTAACACTTATATGTGATACAAACAAAATACCCTCAGTTTTCTAGTTCTCCCTGATAGTTTTTTCTTTTTTTTTGTTTTGTTTTTTTTGTTTGTGCTGAACATAAATATCTTCCCATCCCTCAGCTTCTCATGCTATAGAGTAAAATGCAATTCATAATTTCATTGTGCATGAAAGTAGTACTGTAGTACTACTTTTCTGGGTTTTTTTTTGTAGTTGGGACCTCTAAGAACATTGGACAGAGACTGAGATAGTGGAGGCCATGTACATGTAGTTTCATAAATAAAGGCAATTTCATGGATAATTTTGAGTTGTTGAATTGTATAAAATGTCTTATAGTCATAAGAAAACAACTTTATATATTGCTGTTTTTCAGAGGCAGAGTAGGTTCTTAGGGTTATTCACATTTTATTACTTTGTATTAGTGGAAAGTGCTTTGCTATTCAATAAGAAACATACCCCAGAATATGAAACTTCATAAAATACATAATAAATTATATGATCTTCATTTAGTCTCCATAGAGATAAAATTCTGAAATAATTTGTAGGGAAAATTTAATCAGTGTGATTTCACATCATGACTCTTAAATATTTTTTGACAATTTCAAGTCTACCAAAATCCTCCTTCTCCTTTTGATCTTTTGATATATACAAAAACATCTCTTCTGGCCCGCCTGCTTCTTCAAAGTCAATTCAGTCTGTGCTTTTTCAGACATTAGTCTTAACTGATTAAACTGTGCTTATGGTCTATTTCCCACCTGAAAAAAAAAAATCTAGAAAATAAATATTGTTAGGGTTTGTGCCCACAGGTAAGGGAATCTGTTCCTGAGTGACTTTCTACTTTATCTGCTTATTCAGTAGTTGGTTGGAGTATGACTGGGTGGAAATAAACAGCCAACTTCCTTCATCCATGATGGTGACAGGTGCAGCTGAGGAATATTTGCTTTCCAGGCACAGGACTGCTGGGCTCTGTTGGAGCAGCATACTTCAATGACGTTGATTATGTAACATTTTGTTTCCAGTTTTCCCAGGAATGCATCCTTTGGGCTGTTAGTCTTGTGCTGCTTCTGTTGGGATAAAATGAGTTTACCACCTAGCTGTGATCACCTGGCTCTGGGGAAAGTGGCTAGATTCCAGAATGCTTGCACTCACGGATCACCTTATGCTATTAACAAGCCAATTGATATTAAACAGCAAAGGAGACGGTATGAGACTTTATTATTCTTCAGCAAAGTGTTTGCATTGTCTACAACTTACTGCCTTTAAAGCTTCAGTGCTTGTGTGTAGAGAGAGGGGGAGAAGGGGTGTGCTGTAAAAACCGTTCCACTGTTTGTGCGCTCAGTATTGAATCATGGAAGAGAAGTGTAATGAAGTGTAATGAAAAAAGAAAAAGGTACAATAGCAGGTAACAGAAAAAATTATAGCAGCAGCAAATTATATTTGTGCTGTATGTGTGTACAGTTAACAATAATTTTTCAGGGATGAAAAGTAAAACTAAGGCTATTGTCCTTAAATTTCAAGTAAAATATATACTAGGAATTTGACCACTGACAAATTATTTCTTAATCCAATTTGTCAGATATTATGTGCATTATGTATGACATTAGATACTTTCTATCTTTTTCTCTGGAATATATTTCTTACCTATTTTAGCAAAGTAGCTGAAACAACACTGCATATTGTTCATTGTGGCAGAATTTCCATCAAATTTTATCAAATTGTGACATGGAGAGAAACTTTATTAATGGAATTGAAAGAGGTACTGAAACTTCTTGTTTGAAAAAATTCTTCTCCCAATTGTTCATTTTGTCCCACTGGAAAACAAAAAAAAAAAAAGGTGCAAATTTCCATGTCAGGTCAGAGAAATGGTGCTATCTGCTTAGCATGTTAGCAGAGGCTTTTTTGAGTTTAAGAAAAAAAAATGAAAAAAGCTGCCTTAAGAAAAATAAAGAACTTTTATGCCAGCTGTCTTACCCCCAGTAATTTCAGGTGAAATCAATATTTATAGTCCAAAATCCTTCATGTATTTATATATTTCATAGTACTTTTGATTGAAATTACCAGGTTATATGTAGATTTTAAATAGAAAACACAAATTTTACTAGGAGAATGAGAAGTCTACTGGAAAACTTCAATGAAAACCTTTCTCTATTTGGAAAAAAAAAAAATACTTTTCCATAATATTTCTGATGTCAATTTAAAAAAATACTGTTAGAAAGGTAACCACACTTAAAATGAAAATTTTGAGTACTTTTTACTGTAATGCTTAGGGATTTTGCTACATGATTTTGCTAAAAAAATCTAATTTTCTCTCAATTGTTTACAGTTTGAAAAATCAGTGTAACACATAATTTTTCCCAAGATTTTATTTTGTTGTCCTAGGATAGTATTAGGCTATACTAAAGTTTGAGCTTTGATTTTGGTAACAGAAGGGTATGTTTCCCTGGTCTGTTCATGATGCCTCACCATGTAGACTTCCGTGTTTGCTGAGTACATATCAATATAACTTCATCAGAAGTGCTGATATACTGGGGAGAAAAAACAAACCAACAGTGAAATACAAATGATCTCGTACAGATACATAACTTGATTTTACAACCAGTATTCCATTTTTCGTCTGTAAGCCAGAGAAATTTCCTCTCTTACATGGCATTAAGAGTGGGAAGCATATCCCAGTCTCAGCTGTCTTTAAAGTATATGGAGGTTGGTGCTAGCATCTGCTGAATATGGTATGATATATCTGTCAGTCTCCATCTCCATGTGACATCTTTCTAAGGTGTCACAACAATCTGGAGGCTACTGCACTGCTGCCTTTTAGAAAGATAATGCTCTCTTGTCTAATAACTGTTCTAGTTAAGATTTTAACCTTTATTGTATTGATGTGATACTTTGGTCTCTTTTTTGGTAAGAGGTTGATGCATTGTGTGACTATCCATTCTTCTCCTTCCATTTGTGACAGGTGGAACCCAAATCAGTTTAAAAACAAAATAATATAAGTAATTGAAGGCCTTCCACAGTTTCATTGTTTTCTACTTGTTGTTTCACCTTCTTTAGAAAACTCATAAACAACAGTATGGGATGGTGGTACTTTTTACAGTTGGGACTACTGGTTGACTTTTTCAGGGAGAAGAGGTTCTATGTATAAGTTAATTTGAAGTATATATACATTGTATATATATATATATATATATATACACACATACACACACACATTATATATATATTTAAATATAGATTTTTATGTATATATATATATATATATATATATATATATATATACTTTTTTTTTACATATATACACATTTTTCAGTGCATTAGTTTGAGGCAGGACTTGCAAAAACTGTAGGTGAAGAATTTCTAAGCAAAATATCATTATTAGGTTTATCATGCCAAATATTATTTAGGACCTTGTAGAGAGTAGAATTCAAACTATTTAAAGGGATTAAGACAAATGGGAGTATTTATATAGCAGAAATGAAAATATTTATTGTAACTTTGAAGCCAGAACTTGAAGTAGACCATGCAACATTTAAGAGGACTGGGTCACTAAGAATGCTTCTACCTCCAAACACACCAAATTAATCTTTCTGAGGGAGGATTTGCAACAAGTGATTTCATGTCTAATAGGAAAAAAGTGCAGAGTGTGAATAGAAGAACTTTTATGGACATTGTTTGCCATTAGGTAGCATTTGTTTATTCTTGATTCTTGAGTGGCTGTATGAGGTACAAGAGTTTTTCTCAAAGATCACACTGCGTTTCTTGACATGCAAGATGTCTCCTTGCTGACTTTGTTTTTATTATCAATGCAAAAATATCATCAAGCTTTGGGGAAGTAATTGCATCTTTCATAATGGGGGACTCAGGAGGTGAGAGGTAGACATATTGAGGTTGTGGAGTTAGAGCTGTGAATTACCCTGATAAGTGCAGGTCCCTTTAGAGAAAAAAACAGTCATTTGCACTTGCTCACATAAACCTTCTAAATAGACACACACACACACACACAAATATATACGTTTTGAAATGATGTAATGCTTGTTTTCATGGCTGTTACCAAAACTAAGGCAAGCATCTCGCTATTTCAGTAGTGCTAGCTGGAAGTTTCCCAATGTGTCTTGAAAACTAATACCTTTTACAGAAATATATAGCAACAAATTCCTTGAAGATTTTCAAACTGATAATTCCATATTATCTTTAGGAAGAAATTTGTCAAATGTTTGTTTCAAAGGAGATTTTTTATTTTAGATTTTTATATCATACGGCTTCCACATGCTAATAAAAAAAAAATCCCCAACAAATGGGAGAAACATTTCAGGTTGGTAATACAAATTACATTTAAATTAACCTATATGCAAGCCTTTTAAAATTTCGTGTCACTTGAAATTTCTGCATTAGTAATATGTTCTGAAATAGGATGAAATTTCAGGATTGCAATACTACCAGTTGAAGCAAAAAGATTGTTCCTGATATTGTCCTGCCCAGGAGTACAAATAGGGGGTTTTGTTGAATCACCAAGCCAGTTGCCTTTTTGTAATGATATCTGTTAAATGTTTAAATTCTAATGTCACAGTGATTAGGACTTAGACTAATGGCAATGTTTTAGTTACATTTTCATGTTCATAGAAACAGAATAAAACAATCAGTGAATCCCAATATATGGTGAACCATGTTGCAAAGCTCACCTTGTTCCAAGAAGAAAGACCTGGTTTTTTCTGCTGAAAAATAAAAACCAACCCCAGAGGGAAATGATATCCAGCACATAGGGGGAATTTTTTTTTTTTTTTTTTTGAAAGACAATATGTCATACACACTCAATACAGTGCTTTGGTGGCCTGGTAGAGCTGGAAGTGACAACTTAATGAGCACTTGGCTAGTTACATATTGATATAAAACTTGAGTATTAAACCCTATCATTAGTGCTTCTTAATCTGTGGCACAAGCACACACAAACCAGGGAGCTGAATTGCTGTTTAATTTATTTCTGTTCTGTTCTCATTTGGTGTGAGCAACTTCATTTCACAAACAAGTCTTGCATTGCAACATTTTACTACTCTATTTTTTTCTGAAATGCTCTCTAAAAACTACATTTTATTTTGGTGCAATTCTAAAGTGTGTTGCATCATCCTATGAAAACTGTGTCATGTTATTTCATTTTTCCCTGTTGTAACTCTCCATTGGATAGATTATTTTTAAGTTAAACTCCTGGAACATTTGAAAGAGATGCTGCTTTAGTAGGTTATTGTGTGATCAAAAAAGTGTAGTGGCAAGCTGAGAAATACCCTCAACTGGTTTACAATGCTGTTCCTTACTGTAAAATTCCCATTCTTTTTCTACCTCATCCTCTGTTGCTCTGGATGGTGTTTACCCGGTTTGGGAGTGATCTGAACAAAGGTAGAATTAGTCCAGCAAAGAAATTATGGCAGTGGTTTTCTTCAGGAAATACAACGACTCACAGAGTATCAAAGTAGTTTAGATATAAATAGTTGGGTTTTTTGGTTGCAGCAATAAGTACTGGAGAGATATTGAAGTCTGCATGGCCTGTTGCTTTCATAATGTAGTTTGCTAATCAGTAACTAAAAATTGCATAGTAAATAGTAGTGCTTGAGGGTGAGGGGAAAAGAGTAAGAACAACTGAGTAATTTTTCTTTATATTAATATTTATATTAATTTAGCTTGACAGTAGCATCTGATTTCAAACTTTTTCTTCATTGAAAGAAATGTCCTGAAACCAAGTACTGATATTTCCTAAATCACCTGGCTTAGGTAACACTGTATTGCAGGCAAATACACTGATGGTCAATGGTGGATTTAGGCACATGGAGATGTGCCAGAAAAAGTTCTGAAATTTGAAGACTATCATTCTACCAGTGAGAATGTAAAATGCTCTCTCAGTCCTAAGAAAAAAGCAGCTCTGTTGCTAGCAACCAATTTTAGACTGTTGACAGCTGCACTTAGTAGCTTTAACTGAACATGTTTAAGAAATTACCTGAACAACTGAGCAATTATTTATTTTCATACAGTGATGGAGATCAAGAGAAATAATGAAGACAGACAAAGGTCCATCCTAAAAGGTAGAGGGGAGAGCTGTCTGAAGTACAGGAGTCATCCTGAGAGCTGAGGCACGGGACTGTGCTACCTCATTTCATGGATCTTAGATAACAACTCTTGCCTTTTGTAGTCAGGAGAAAAAGTTCCTGACCTTCAGTCTCAACTAGTGCGATTTGAGAGCTTGGGCAGGCATACAGAAAGTAAAATCAGGTAACTCTGTCAGTGCTCTCAGCCTGCTGTGCTGCTCACAATTAAACAGATGTTTGTTCTGTTTGTGAATCAATTTCTGAACCCCGGTCATGTGTGGATTTGGCCCTGGGTATTAATTTACTCTCTAGTTTAGCGAGGCAGTAGTACCTTAGATGATATCATATATTTTCTGTCAAAATTTAAAACTAAAACATTTAGCCTGTGGCTTGTCATAGCATAAAAAGTTACACAACAGTCTGGCTTTGAAGAAAAATGAAAACTTTTTAAGTGTAGCTGCCTATTTGAGCCTTAGTCTTCATGATGAGAAGGTTCCTTAATGATTTATCACACAATCATTTTATATGCACCTGGCCGACAATTAAGTTGAAAAGAAACCCTGACAGTGTTTTTGGACCAGGGCAAATTATGACCAACCAATGTAATGCTCTTTAGCAGGATAACTGGACAAGTATTGAGGAAATCTATAGGAAAGCTATACTACTATTCCCTGAGAGACTTGCAAGGAAAGCAGTTACAGTGGTTTGGATTAAATTAGTAAAGTGAGTATCCATCTTTAAATTTAAATGTATTTTCAGAAAATAGCGAACATTTAATGTCAAGTAGGGTGAATTAAATTTTTGTGGAGATCTTGATTTAAGTGGTGAAACAGGAAGAAATTCAATGACAATCCAAGGAGGGGTCAAAAGGCTTAGTGTCTTGGTTGAGATCAGATCCAGATGAAACTCAGTGTAGACAGATACTGATAGACTACAAAGTGTCTAGGAAGAGGAAACAGACTGTAAATAGGTGGGAAACTCTGTAGAGAGCTATTAAGAGAGGACTTGTAGACTATGGTGAATAACAAACATGGTGGGATACTCCATCTCAAATATACCAACCTTGGTATATTCCAACCTTACCAAGCTTGGAAAGGACCTTGGTGTGCTGAATATTTAACAGAAGAACAGGTTTAAATAAAAACTGATAAATATGAGGTTAAGATGTGTGGGAAAAAAAATAAAACTAGGGCTCTGAACTACCAAGTTACATTCAGAAACAAAATCTTGATGTTTTAATAGCTCTCTGAAAACATTATGCCAGCATTGTTTAGCAGCCAAAGAGGAAAATTATATCTGGAGTTATGATGAAAAATGTAAGGAACAGAAAGGGAAACGTTATAACTTTCATTATTTATAGCTATGTTGTGGCCATGTTTTGGATGTTAGCTGCTCTGGTGTCTCTTGATTTCAAAAAAAGGGTAGTTGAAAAAGCTACAGAAAAAGATAGCAAGCATGAACAGCAGGGACATCTGAGAAACTGAACAAAGACTAGGGATTTTCAGCTTAGCAAAGAAGAGCAACTAGAAAGTTTGAAAAAGATTATGAAGAATGTGGCTGAATAACAGCTGCTCAGTATCTTCTTCAGAACCATGACAAAGCACTGGTCAGGAGCAGGGAAGAAACCTTTCCATGAAATGTGCGGTTAAGGTATGGAAATCTTAATCAAAGGATATTGTTCTCATTGAGTTTACATGGGTCAAAAAAGCAATTTGTATTTATATGTATATTTATTTATTTATTTGCCATAAGAGGATATTACTACAAATTATTTAGAAGCCACAGTCATGAGAATTAATTTAATACTTTTAAAATTTTTATTTAGTCACTTCTATTCCTTCACTATGACGGAATATTAAAACTTGATTAATAAACAGGAGCACCATGGAAGTTCAACCACTCTATTTATAATTTACAAAAAATAATGCAAAAAATAATGCAAGAAGCAGCAGTGGAAGCATTCCTATTTCCTAATATACTTGTAACCAGGTCTCCTAACAGCAGTGGGGTAATTAGCTGGGGTACACTAAGATAATGTCATTAACACCCCTCATTCCCTCACCTCTCATATTTTTCAAATGCCTGAGGTAGAATGTGGCTAATAACAGGCTGTACAGAGAGTGTTTGTGGGAGAATGGGATAAATAAGCGATCAGAGTTATCAGTGGGTTGAGCTGCTCACTGAGCTTTGTTGATTGTGATGGGCTATAGGAAGGTGCAAAGGGAAGTTTAAATATGTGATCAATGGGCAACACTGAGCATATTGAGTCACAGCAGTTATCAGTCAACATGAAGCCTTCTGTCTGTTGGGAGAGCTGTTGTGTACGAGCCATGGGGATTCTGCAAGTGGTCTGGAGCACTTATTACTTCTACTAACATGGTGAGTTGACCACAGCTGGATGCCAGGTGCCCACCCGGGACCCACCTCAGCAGAACAGTGGGGACAGAAAATAAGATGGAAAACTTTGTAGATCAAAATAAAACCAGTTTAATAAAGTAAAAGCAAAGGCTGTGTGGAAGCAAAGGAAAGAATATATTTTGTTCTCTATTTCCCACCAGTAGATGATGTTCAGCTACTTGGAAAGTAGGGCTTCAGAACACATAGAGGTTTCTTCAGAAGACAAATATGAAGAGTAAATAGCCCCTTTTCTCTGTCCTTTCTCTTAGCTTTTACTGCAGAGCAAATCCTATATGGTGTGCAATAACCCTTTGGTCAGCTGTGCCCCTTTCCTTGATTTTGCGCATCCCCAACCTACTGATGCAGGGAGGCTGTGTTGGGAGTGCCAGCACTTCCAGCAGTCCCAAAACACAGGTGTGTTATCAACATCTTCCTGGGTACCACTGCAAAGCACAGCACTGTGAGGACTGCTATGGGGAAAACTAACTCTGTCTCAGCCAGACCCAATGCTCACACACCCCTGAATTTCACCTCATTCTTGTATAAAAGATAATTAATAGTTGTTTTTCAGCTACTAACATTCCTGTGGGCATATAAGTAACTTAAGGGAGTAGTGCAGATGCATTAAGTTACTTTAATGTAACTGAAAAATTTTCAAAGACATTTCAAAATATGTTAATTTTTAGATATTTCTATTAATGAGATCACAGTACTTCAGAAACTGGCCCAGTATAGTATACATTTAAATTTTCTAGACTAGTAATTTGGCCAAAGTTGATGCAAGCTTTCAAAAATTGATTTGAATATTTCTCTTTGTCTCCCCTTATACAAAAACTCAGCTAAGATTTTTTTTACATGCTCCAATACTGAGTTTTATAGCTGTAGCTTCCTTCATGTGGAAAAGATCTTTTTATGATATGGTCCTCTTTTTGTTTGTTTTTTTTTTTTTTTTTTTTTTTTTTTTTTTTTCTATTCTTAATACTCCTAGTCTGTTTTATAATTTGTCTGGCAAATATCCATCATGTACTGATCTAAAATAAGGCAGTTATAATTTATATACACTGCTAAGAATCAACCATGTTAGGAAGCTGTCCAATGAACTTATAAGCACCCTGATAAATTATAAGATGTATGGCTTATGCAAACAAGTAGTGCAATTGTATATTTTCCTTAACCTGTCAGCATGTTTCAATAAAAGCAACATCACATAGCTATTAGAAAAGCTTATCAGATATATCAGCTAACAAAGAACTTCTAAGAAGTAAATGAGAACCAGCAACACATGCTGGCAGATAGATAAGGATTTTTTTTTTATTTTTAAATTTCTAATGGAAATGAACATTTAAATAGCTTTATGATTGAGACGAATTACCAAAACCAAGAAAATTTAAAGCAGATGCTTGTATGCTGGAGCAAGTTCATTACTTGATAATGGTGCATTTCAGCCATTAAAATTGCATAGATGGAAAACAGACGTTTGGACGCTACACATATTTGCTTTTCACATGCCCTCCTTTGAGTTTTCAAATGTCTGATTCCAGAGTCAAATTTGCTTGGTGTCTTAGGTAGAAATATTAAGACAATATGAAGACTTCTTCAGTTGAGTGTGAGGGATTCACGTTTCACTAATGGCAACTAACAACTGGTAGCACTGCTAAATTCTTGCTATTTGTTAGCAAGAATATTTTTAAGGAGAGATATTGATGCACCTCATGCTATTTCAGTCCTACTTTCTCATTCTGTTATGGCTTTCTCAGTTATGGAGAGAAAGTTCACTCATTTGAGTTTTATGTCAGTTTTTTCTTCCTGGAGTTCTTTGCAATCTGCTTCATATGCTTTGGCAATCTAAAATAATCCTAAAATGGAAATTAATTTTCTTTGCTGCTCCTTACAGCTAAGATTTTTCTAAGTTGCCATCCAAAAAAAAACCAAAAAACCAAAACAAACCCCCAAACAAAAAGACCCAACAAAAAACCAACCCAAATGAAGCAGGTTGTTATTTTCAAATTTATAAATCATATAATTACTTGTATTTGCAATTACTTCTGATCAGTCTGCTCTCTTCTTCTGGGAGATTTTTTTCTCACTCTAACATCAGTAAACTATTGCAGGTGACTGTTCAGTGATATAATAATTTGAAGAAAAAGAGTTCTTTATGCTTTGCTGGTTCATTAAAAAACTCCAAATTTTCTCCGGGATTTTTCCACACAACAAATATAGTCCTCGGTATTACAGCAACAGCTCACTTGCATCTTTCATTTGCATCTGCTCTAGTGCTGCTGTGATTAACAATCTATAACAATCTTGAGATAGAATATGGCATAATGACTTCAGTCTCTCTTCAAGCATTTTAATAAAATTCTTTTTCTTGTCACTTAAACATCACACAGATGACACTACCATTCTGATAGTTAACTGTGTTTCCTAAAGTGTTGCTGTTATTAGAGTGGATCACTAATACATCATTTTGGGCTGGGAAAGCAATCATATCAGTGTATTTTCTGCTTATGAGATACTGCAGAAATAGATAGTTCTGAATTACACTCAGTTTAATAAGAAAAGTTTGAGAACCCAAAGATTTTCTGTTGAATTTCAAGTTGTACATAAAAGTGCTTTATAAAAGGCTGTATTTTCCTGAAAATAAGTAAAATCACAAATATCAACTTTAATAAATTTAGATAAATTTTTCCCTCTGATATTGTTGAGTTGATTGGCCCATTGGAATTATTTGAATATAAGAGCCTGTGTGTGGTTGGAATGTTCACAGCTAATAATCCAGAGCCCTAGTTCACTTTGAAGATGCCTAGGTATTGCAGTTAATCATAATAAGCAGAGAAAATAAGAAATGCTGTTGAACTTTGAGATAAGCCATTGTTTTGCTGATGAGAAAGTAAATGCATGGGGTAGACATCCTTAGTACGGATTATTTCTGGACTGTGTGATATGGCAGCTTTCTGAAATAAAACATCTATTGAAGAAATGTTACTTATCAAAGGGAAGCTAGATCTGAACTGCTGAAAAGAGCATTTTCAAGGTTGTATGGAATAGCATTCAGCTTCACAAAATGAAATTATTAGGAATGTGGATTCTTTATCACAAAATAGAATCTCCCAAAGGAAATATCAAACACAAGGCAATACCAAGACTGTTACTAAATGTGCTTTCCTCAGGATGACAGCTGTAATGGGAGGTATTCTTCTGATTTATCCCAGCAGAATATGTTGTCTCTATAAAAAAGAGCAAACTTTATGACAATTTATCTGACATAGGTCCATTATGATTCCCTAGTACTGTACTAGTCTCTGCCATGATGCTGTGGCATTTTAGAGCCACAAAGCCAGACACTTCCACGCCCAATTCCCATCTCTTCCCACACCTGGCAGAGAATGAAGAAACAAATGCCCCATTCCCAATCCCTCACTTGCAAGGCAGGTGTGCAGAGTACAGAGCCAGGTGTACTGAGAATTTGAAGATAGGTAATAAACTGGCTAACAAAATGATTGTTTGGAAAATGGGAAAGATAATCCTCCAACCACTGCATAATGAGTTGTGTGAAAAAAGGTGCTTACAGTAAGAAGCAACACTATGTGTTTGATTTCCTGTGTAGCAAGGTAAGTGTAGAATACATGCTCTGCAGTCCAGTATTCCACAATGAAGGAAAGTATTGGTTAAAAATGAAAATAAGACTTGATAGTCATAATAGCAAATTAAATTTCTATCCTTTTTGTGTGGTTCTTAAGTAATTTCATTAGCAGAAAAGAATGTGTTTTAAGATTAGAAACTTGAAGAAGAGAGATTTAACAAGCAAAAGAAATTAAATTAATACAGCTACATCCTAGCAATAATCAACTAGATTGTGATTCAGCTCCCAACACAATCATTTAAAAGCAAAGCATCTTTGTTAATAATCACCCAAATTTATTTTGTGAGTACTGAAATGAGAAGGGCAGATCTAAAGTTTGGTCCAAAACTGATCTTTAAAGCAAGTGAAATTAATCATATATTCAAGATGCCTTTCTTTGTTCATTACTATACACAGACTAGTGAAAATACTTCAAATTAAACTAACTTTTAAATAACTGAAAGTAAGTGAGGGAAATTCTTTTAATGTTGAAACAATAGGGGTTTTTTTTTGGGTTTTTTTGGTTTTTTTTTTTCAGTAGGAATAAGTAAAGCTATCTAGAATAGTTTCTTGAGTTACCAGAAACAATGAAGAACACCAGATGAGAAGTCAACATTTTTAAAATTCCCTAGAAGAATATGCCATAATTTCCACTTTATGAAATGGAGGCTTGCTGCATTTGCTATGTGCATGTATAGTGACTACTGCAATAAAGGTCGATTTTGAGGTTGAAATTTTGCTGTGCGGCTGTTCAAGCTCCTGAGATCCTATTTACTAAAAGAGGAAAGTTTGGAGATCCTAGATTTATCCTTGAAGGCAGAAGTTTAATTTTTAAGAATTTAAAGTGTTTATCCATAGTTAAGAGTTGCTGGTTTAAATGCACATGTAAAATATAGATTGCTGCCAATACATGTGTAAGTTTTTGAAGACTTAAACAGCTACTTATCTGACTTTACCAGTGCAGGAAAATTAATTCACTACTTGGTTATTGGTCTCATGTTCACTTCAACTTTTTCATTCAGTCTTTTAAATTCAAAATAATTTAGAAATATCATAAAATACACCACTAAATAATTCATAACTTTTAAATATTCAGTATTTTAATTCAGACTCCACTTCCTAGATAAATAGCTTTTGGGATTTAAAAAATGAACTAAATGTAAGACTATATGTATTCCAAAACAAGCAAAGCACATCCAGGAGGCATTTTGAGATGTGGGGCAAAAGGAAAGTGACTAACATGACAAATGTCAGCAATTCATGTGGCGTGACAGGAGGATTGAGCTAAACTTATGAAGTTCTGTAAGGAGAAACACATGGTGCTGGGTCACAATAACCCAGGCATGGAGTAAATAGCTAACTGGCAATTCTACTAAAGAGCACCTGGAGGTTTTGATGGACATCTGGTTGAATATGGGCTAATAGCACACTTTCACCATGAGCAAAACAAGCTGCATACTGAGATACATTAGGAGATCTGTGGCCAGCAGATCAATGAAGGCAGTTATTTTCATCATAAATTGTGAGTTACTGAAATACTTCCTGTAGTTCTGGAACTCCAATTAAAAAAGGATTTGGAGAAGTCATCAGCAATCCAGTAAGGGAGCTTGCAAGGAGGACTAAAGAGATGTTCATGTTTACTCAAGTAGGAAAGAGGAACTAGGGAGGGATCTAAGTCTGAAGCTAGTAGTAACAGGCTAATAACAGCTAGTGAAGGATAGTTGCAAACAGGGACATAGCCATCTGTTCTTCATAGTGAACAGTGCTCTAAACAGGGACAATGATAAAAAATTGACTTTGGGTCTTTGTATCTGTTTTTGAAATACATTGTTGGGGCTCTTTTTGCCCAACTGTGGGGGTAGTGCAGTGTTCCATCTGACACCTGGAGATGCTGTCAGTTCTTCAGGTTTGTAGACATGGAATAATTTGTCCACTAAATTTCCCACCGCTGTCACCAGAAGAGTACAGAATTACCACTTTCTTAATTCTGTCGTGTGATAGGCAGTTTTGTAACAAATATAGCAATTACATAAAACTAAGTGGCCAATGTAATATGTGAATGTTATATAGTTGCTCTTAGTAAGTGAAAAATGGTCTACTACACAGCAGGCTACATAATCCCAAGGCTCTAAAACAAAGCCATGCAAAACATTTTTAATTAAAAGCCAGAAATTAGACTTTCAACGTCAAGTGGCTCCAGTGTTCTGTTCTCTTCACAGAAGCCAATTGCTAACATTTCTTATTGAGATAATGTATTAATCGTGACTCTCGAGTGTTTATTGAATTGGAATCCTGGAAAACAAAGTACATTTTTTCTTGTCCTGGTTTGATGTTTCTTTAATTGAATGTTTTGCATTGTGGTCTTCATGAACATGTAATTAAATTGTTAAATGTAATTATTCATGAGTGGAGGCAATTATGTTAAAAAAATAATGTGGATTATTTGATTTACATAAGAATCTTTTGCTGACAGGGACTGTAATATTTTTGTTAAAATAGAAGCCTTAATATCAGTCATAGTTACCAGACCATAGCAGATGAATCACATAGAAAACACAGGTTCACCTTGAATTTTGAAATTCCAGGGCACTTTTTCTACTCTCCTGACAGCTGCTCTTGAAAACAGTTTCACTAAATTATAAATTATATTTTAAATAAGATGATCTTATTCAAAAGATAATTTAAAAAAGGTGATTACACAATTAGTTTATCTTATTTAAATACTAGATACATTATCTACTTCAAAAGTTATTGTTGCTCTCAAATCAAGATGAACCTCCCTGTGAAGAATATGTTGCTTTTTTTCAGGAGGCTGTAAGAGAAACTTGTAAGTTTTTGCATAATTAATACTTATTTGGCAGTGTTTCATTTTGTCTTTCACTTTGAAGTTAGCTGAAAAGCATTATTCCTGTCAAATAATGGCTATGCCAATGTCACTGGGCAATAATTTTGGGGCATGATGGAGCTTCAACACTTAAAACTAGGGAGGAAAACTCAGCAGAGTTCATGGGATTAACTCCATTCAGTAGTGTCTCTAGTTGTCAATTGACTAGATCATTATAATATGAAGTGAGCCAGGCAGCCTACAGCTATTCCAGTGATGATATTGTCTCTCTGATGTCAGATGGGCAGGATAATCCATGACACTGCCAAAATACTAACATCATTGAAAAATTGTTAGGTTTGGGATTTTTTTTTCCAGAAAAAGACAGTGAATGCACAGTGTGGACAGACACAGCAAATCTGTCTCAGTCTTGGAAAGGCAGCTCTACAGACAGAAAATACTTATATTTTATGAAAATCACAATTTTTTAACTTTTACCCAATTTAACAGGTGCATGTCAAATGATTTTTAGAGGAAATCCATCAAAAAAATTACAGTTAAAAATATTTTAAATACCTGAACTTCTAATGAGGAGAAATATTGACAAAATAAGAAAATGAAGAGAAACATTAACAATCAGCAAAGTCTTTGTTGTAAAGCAGATAAAATTAATAAGTGATACTAAATGAATTACATCGAGTTAAATGGTAAAACGTCTTGAAGATTGAGTTAATGGTTTCTTGATCAGAAATGGTAAAACGTCTTGAAGATTTCTTACCAGCATAATAGATCAATGTACTCTGCAGCTGTATTTCCTGATTTCAACATTGACCGATGACTCAGCTACTTCTGTTACCATCAACCATCAATTTACAGAAATGCCACTGAACTAATTTCCAAAATGTCTTTATTCATTCAACTAAATATTGTCTGTTCTCCAGAACTGTGAAGCTGATAAAAGTGTTTCAGTGTACTGGCAACCAATTTTGCAAATCAGCATAGTACTTAACATTTTTTTTCAAATGCAACCTTGCAATGCAATATATAATCACAACTTCTACATAATTTGAGAATGTTGAGTAACAGAAGTGCTGACTTACACCTTGAAAATAGAGAAAAAAAACTGTTATGAAACCAAGTTGATAATCACTGCTAGGAACTTTAAGATTGCTGCTTTCCTTTTACCTGTGATCTTAAAAGTACTAGCAACTCTGTTCTAAATTTTTATATTTAGCATGAATAAATTTTCTCTACTAGTTAATGCAACTATAAAAGCCTAGCACAAATTCCCAAGGTATGCAGCCAAAGTCACATAGACTATTTCAAGTCTGGGGGAAAAGCTTAGATTATTGTATGGGCCTTCACCTAGACTTTGTTATAAGGGGAAAATAATTTTTGGCTGAAAGTGGTTGAAATACTTATTTCTTCTCTCAGCAAAACATGTATATGGTAATGAAGACATTTGTCCCATGAATTGGAAAGAAGAAAAGGAGGGAAAATATTTTAGACTAGAAATTACCTCCCCCCCTTCCCCAGAAATTTATTTGAATTTGAAATGAGAGGTTTCTTTAGTCATATTTCCTGTGTTACCTCTGTGCTTCTTATAACATCTTCTTTTCCTTCCTTGTCTGATAACTCCAACCTGTTTTTATAGTTCTTCTGGTCGATTTCCATCTTCTCTTATTTTCTCAGAGTACTACATCATTCTGTGTGGAGCCCTTTTCTTATCCTTTCCTGTGGTTTTAATTAAATCTTCTGCATACTCAAATTTCAGCTAGATTCATCTGACTCCAGGACTGGTACCTTGCTCTTCCTTGGGCCTTGGCTTCTCATGAACAATATAGCCATTCCACTTCTGAACAAAGGGCTTTGTCTGCTTCTACACACACACACACACACACACACACACACACACACACACTGCATTCTCTATAATTTAATGTGTGAAAATAAAAGATAAATATGCTTACTAAAAAGTAATATTTTGTTATACAAATAAGTAAAAGACAGCATAGTGCAAAATAATCTAATCTGAGTTTTTAATCAGAAATATAGTGTGAAAAAAGTACTTGGTAAATAACTTTTTTCCAAAGGTTATCCAAATGTACCATCACTGCCTTTACCTGTTTGGGGAATTGATAGTTTTTCATATTTTCTTTCTGAAAAGAATAAAAAACCCCCTCTGTCTGGATTTTTGTATTGCTGTTCCAACTCCCTAGTCTAATTCTTTGGGGTAGAAGACTTTATATAAATCTATTATTCACATGTTCATGTGAAAGGAAATGATCATGGATGAACAGCTGTATGTAAATTCTCTACAGGCAGTCTGTGTCTTGCAACCTCATGTCATGGTAAATGGTGATAGTTCTTTTCTTATTTTGATTTTCAAAAGAACCATTTTAAAAATTTGTGGGATAGAAGACAATCAGCTGTCAGGGTCTGAAAGGAAAAGAAGTTTTCACTGTCTTCATTTCAGATCCTCTGTCTCTTTTTTTTTTTCTTTTGTTTTGTTTTGTTTAGAATTAATCTTCAGTTTCCATTCCTTTTTTAGTAACAGACAAGATGGAGGGATATTAGTAGTGAACATATTTAGGGTTTAGGTTTATTTTTTCATGGTAAGTGAAATCCTTAGGGCTTGGTTGGGGCTTTTTTAAAAGTATATATGAAGACTTAGCCCTGGCTGTTGAAATAATGGGCAGCCTTGGTGGAGCTGGGCGGTGTCAGTGTGCCCCTTCCCACTGGGCCAGGGGTGCTGTAGGCATGAGGACATCAAGTGGCCAGTGACAAAGAGCTGTCCTTGAGCAAGACACTGAGCCATGTCACAACTTGAAAATGTACAGTTTTTGCTTTTCATACATGCAGGATTTGATCCTTTCTTAATGAGCACAAACTGTTACTGGTGAGTTTATTCCCAAGCTGCTGAATTAAATTCTAATTTACGAATCATGCTGGCATGCATGTCAGCTGTCGGTATGGGAATTGTGTATTGGAGATGGTCCCAATATTCCTCACAATTTCAAATACTGAAGAGGAATATGGAAGTAAAGTACAGATGGTTGCTGCTTTTTCTTTTATAAGAAAAAATGTATTTCAGCCTCAGCTACTAAGAGAGGCATAAGTCAGCCTTGCTGCTGTGATCATCTTTAAATTGGTTCATTTGTTCCTACTCCTACCTTACAGTCACATAGTGTTGAGATTGAATAATATTTTAGGTGCTTTGAATTTTACAGAGCTCACATATTCAAATGCTAAGAATTATGCTTCCCTTAAAAATGTTGTCTAACCCCCATTTTCTGAGGGTTTTAAGCCCTTAAGAATCCAGGGAAGGAACTTGCTCCAGATTAGGACAACCCTCTGAATGAAGATGTGATCTGTGCATGTGTGAGAGCTGTTGGAGCTACTGCAGGAGTTCAAAATGGTCTGTGTAGCTTAAAGATCAGCTGAGCTCACCACACAGACACATCTGGTGGCAGCTGGCTGAACAAACCTCTCCAAAGGAAGAAAATGACCTGGTTATGGATGTGCTATTATTTTAGAAGTAATTGTTCTGAGAGTAACATTTTTTTATTTTATTGAACACCAGAGGGCATGGAAGCATGTTTCTAGAGAGGGAGAGATGCTTTGCAGGCATGTTAAAGCACTTCTAAAATCCCACAGCTTTCATGATATCAAAACCTATCAAAGGTGGGACTGCTTTACGTCATCACAGAATCTCTCAGGCTGGAAGGCACCTCTGGAAATCCTTTAGTCCAACCCCCCTGCTCGAGCAGGGTTCCCTGGAGCAGGTGGTCCTAGACCATGTCACTTATTATCTTTATGGCTTTATGTGTAGTTTTGATGTGCTCTCAACACAAAGTGACCAAAACTATTACAATTTTGCATATTTTTTTTTATTTCTGTCAAGAATGTTTCAGTAAATTATTAATGAATTTTCTTCACTCACCTGCAGTAAAAAATGGTCTAATATTACTTTCACATCTGTTAAGTTTTTAGGGTAACTTGCAATGCCAAGCACTACCTATTTCATCCTTTTCCTGAGTTAATTTTCATAATTTATGCTAGGAAATTAATGATAGTACTTTCAATAAAAAAATCTAAATAAGATGTTCTCATTATCTAATATAATAATTCTTGTGTTAGGACTGTTCAATTAAATAAGTCAGTAGATCTAAAGGAATGAATTATAAAAATAATTATCTAAATTTTCATATACTTAAGCAGAAATTGAATGGGAATAAATATAATGAAAAATTATTAAAGAGTAAATATAATAGTTTTTCCTATCTGCAGTATAATTCCTTGTTTCAAAGTTAAGTTTATTACATTTACATTGCTATAAATTATGAATTGTTATTATACATTAGAGTCATGTGTTAAGCAAGATTCTGGTCCTAGTCCAGGTACTGATATCTTTTTATGTTTAGGTTAAAACATCTAAGTTCCCTACTTCAGCTTCCATTTTCACTGCATGAAAAGCACTTATTTACACATAGATAGTTTTCATTTTGATAAACTTTTGAAACACATAAAATAGATACCTAAAGTTTTCTATTGAATACTTTATTTAACAGTTCTCCTTAAATACAAAATATGTAGAATATTGGTTAAGTCAGTTTGTTCCTTTGAACCTTTAACAATACTGGGGAAGTTTGAATGTAGAATCAATATTTATGTATGGAGACAAGAGAGTTATCTCCACTTTTTCCGTGCAGGCATCACTTCTGGGATTTTCCGGTATTCTTGTCTGCCATGTTGACTACCAATTCACTCTATCATTTTTACAGGGTATATTTTCTTGGAGACTAAAAGTAAACCACAGTTTGCTAATTCTCTAAAAATTGTGTCCTGGACAGCCCTCTTCTGAATAAGACTTTGATGCATAAGACAAACATCTCTGTTTAAGAACTTACTGATATATATATATATATATATATATATATATACTTACTTATAATCACAGATGGATGTACCTATCTGAGCAGCAGGAGAATTGATCCATGCTTTTTCACTGTCACACAGATAAACAGGGCTGAGTTGAACAGACTTTAAGACTCAGATTTCCCAAGTCTTGCTGGCAGCAAATTCTATCTTCTACTGTTCAGGCATTGAAGCAGGATCTTTATTTCCACCTTTAAAAAAGATCACTTAATATTATCCATGACACAAACAGCATCATGGGTGTTAACAGCAAATTCAGTAAATTGAAAAGTAGACTATAAACCAAGCTTATTTCTTTTGCATTTCAGAGCTGTCCAGAGCTGTCCCATTTTTTGCCCTTGTCCTAAGGCACTTCTCAAATTAGCTCTGATCTAAGTGACTCTGATGCCGCTTCTGTTGCAGTCACCTAGAAGTAGAATGTGTTCCTGCCAAATAGTTTTTGAAATCCTACTAAAGGCATAGGATTTTAAGTGTTCAGGGCAAGGAATGACTATAATTCTCTGACAGATCTTTGTGGAATCAAAGAAAAAAATTTAAAGGCTTCCAAGGTAATTTGCTGAATATACATTTTGTTTATCTGTGAAATCCCCTTTCAATAAGCCAGCTCCAAACATGAGTCAAAGGTGCCTGGTAATCGTTTGCACAAGCTCTTCAATTTCATTTGTACTAAAATTAGGTTCCTCAGTAGTTCTAGAGACGCCATTTGTCCTTGAAGTTTATCAGCATCCTTTGAAAGAACAGATAAGTAGAAAAGCTTTGATTTCAACAGTGATTTAAAAAGAAATGACTAAAACACACATCTCTTATGCAAAACTTTTTTTTTTTTTTTTTTTTTTTTTTTTTTTTTAAAAGTTTTAAAAAAAAAAAAAAAATTTTTTTTTTTTTTTTTTTTTTTTTTTTTTTTTTTTTTAATATAGATTTAAGAAAATAAAATAAAATTTCTTGGAAAATTACCAGAAATTACTGCATTTCTATAATACATTTAATCTGGCTACCATTTAAAAAAAATACTTTCAATCATGTTTTTTCCAGAATTCTGTAGTCTATAATTCTATAAGCTGAAGATCAGTGGTCACTGCTTGTATAATGTTCATAGATAGCCATAGTAGTGTGTACCAAGGATAATGTGTTTACACAGGCTGCAGGAGTTGTCAGAGAAACTCAGACAAAAACCTTGCTCAGTAAAAGTTGTTGGTGCAAATTTCATATATACTCTGCTAGACATATTTCAATAGCGTTAACATTGCTGCATGGCTTAGCACTTTCATTATTAAAATAACTTGTTTCTGAGCTCAGGTCTCTCCTGGTTTTTATTCTGATATTCCCTTCTTGATGATATCTGTCACCTATGGTAGGTAGTGTCTGTATGTATGACTAATGGAAGAGCTATCTGCTTAGGCTGGTATATTTTTGACATCTCTCTTCTTGCTCTCCAGTATTAGTACTTTAATCGGTGGGAAAGAATTTCACGCTTTTTTAATCCTTCATACACTTATCTATTCATGTGATTTGCTTACAGCACAGCCACAGTCATTTCACTTTCTGAGCAGGAGCTTCATAAGATGACTCTGGTGACAAGAGCATCAAACTTCCTCTCACTTTAAATTAGTCATCACTATTTAGAATTGTTTCCACACAATAAATATATGAGAGGCCACAAATAGTTAATGATCGATGAGACAAAACCCTTTATAACATGCATTTCAAATCAGGTTGTATCTGTAAAACTAGCACTAGCAAAAAAAAAAAACATTACTATAAAAGTTACTGAAAAAGCAAAACACAGATATTTCAAGATGTTTTCGGAATTATTATATATTTCCTAATTATAAAAGGAAGTAAGTACATGCTTGTGTATGCATATTTGTATGTCCTCCTTCTAGATAATTTTTAACCCTTTAGTGCAATTGTTTTATAGGAATCTGGAAGATCATGAAAGCAATTAGAAGTTCACAATTGTAGTAGGCTAGATGTGTGAGAAATTGTTTTGACAGAGGGGCTACAGGCTTGGCTGAATCTTTATAAATCACAAAAAATTCTTAGCAAAGCATTCTTATGGACTCACAGGAGTAGTGTCACTACTACCAACCACTTCAGAAACCATTGTTCAATAAAAAAGCCTTACAGAAATATTTTAGCCAGATCTTTTTCACAGACACAGACTTCAGGATTAAGCACTGAAACTAAGAAGGGATGATAACTAATAAAAATTAGAAAGGATTTGCAATGCAAAGAGATACTAGTCTTGGGCAGACTATTTAAGTCTACAAAACAAATCATGGAGAGAAGATGCCTTTTTCTTGATACTTCATCCCAAGTGAAATATCTTGTGATTTATTTTGCATTGTACACTTTAATAGGGCCAAGCTAGTATCAAAAGTAGTATATATTCAGACTTCCTGAGGTGTTAAAATAGATCACAGTGATGGAAAAAATGAAAGACTGAAGGAAATCTTCTTGCCTTTTGAGGGGTTTGAAAGTTCAGGTTTTCAGTCTACAACTCAGTCAGATTTGGGTAGGGTTTTTTTTCTTTAGGGTGACCCTTTTTTTTAGGTGAAAAAGGAATGCTTCAAATTTCAGGATACTTCTCACAGAGGAAAATATCTCTCTTATGAATTATAATATTCTAAATAAAAGAATAATGTAAAAAATGGAAGTTAGAAAAATTTTTTTAAATAAGCTTGAAGTTGTCCAAAATCTAAATGAAATATAGAAAATAATTTTATTTAATTCTAGGCCTTATATATTTTTAGTTTTCCAGCATAAACTTTTATTGAGGTATCTCTCTGTGAAAATAAACACTACCATTCTATTGGGGAAAATTAGAATGTAATTTTATCCTATATTCAAATTGTTCTGTCATAGTTCTTGTTTTGGAAGTTGTGTTTCATTTGTTTTGATAGCAAGACAGAAATTAATAAAGCTGGAAAAATATCTAGTCCATAACAAAATTTACATGAATATTTTTAAATTATTTATAATTTGAATTGTGCAAGATATATCTTTGAAATGGTGGGTAAATATTTGATTCTAGCTACGCAAAATTCAGCGGCATTTTGTTTGGAGGTGTCTAACGAAACCATAAGAAAGTGTTTGAAAACAGAAGGAATAACTGAGAGAAGCATCTCTAAAATACTGTATGCTAATGTAAACCATCCTGCCTGTTGTAATGACCTCAGTTTGAACTCTTTCCAAGTTTCCAGTTGTTGATAAATAAGAATTTTTAAACAACACAACAGAGTTTGTATCACAGGACCATAGAAACATGGAATGATTTTAATTAGAAGGGACTTTAAACATCATCTATTTCTGACCCCCCTGCCATGGCCAGGGACACCTTCCACTAGAGCAGGTTAGTCAGAGCTCCATCCAATGCTTTGAACACTTCCAGGGATGTGGCATCGACAGCTTCTCTGGGTGACCTGTTCCATTGCTGCACCACCCTCACAGCAAAGAACTTCCTCCTAATACCTAATCTAAACCCACTGTCTTTCAGTTTGCAACCATTCCCCCTTGTCCTGTCACTACAGGCTCTTGTACACCTTGTAGCTCCCTTCAGATAATGTAAGGTCACCCCAAAATTGTGTTTGCTCAGCTTTTCCAAGCGGAGCAAACACAATTATATCAGCCTTTCCTCACAGGAGATCCACCCATCTGTCTTATTATCCTTGTGACCTCCTCTGGACTTGCTCCAAAGGTACATGTCCTTCCTGTGCTGGCTGACTGGTTGATACCTCCAGAGTCCTCCTTTCTACCCTTTTAAAAGATGAGCACAATGTTCCCCCTTTTCCAGTCTCCTGGGACTTCACTGGACTGCCATGGCTTTTCAAACATCTTGGAGAGTGTCTTGGCACCTCCAGCTGCCATTTCCCTCAGCGCTCTGGGATGCATCCCACCAGGTCCCATTGAATTATGTATGTTCAGGTTCTTCAGGTGGTCACCAATCTGATCTTTACTTACAGTGGGAGGCACTTTGCTCCCCAAGTCCCCATCCTACTGTCCATCCACTTGAGAAGTGTGGGAAGAGGGGATATCACTGAAGCCTGAGGCAAAAATATTGATGAGTATCTCAATTACCAGTTTTACAGCCTTGTTCAACAGGGGCCATTGCTCCTTCTTTGACCTTCCTTTTCTGGTTAACATATCCATTGGAGCCCTTGGTATTCTTTGTGTTCCTTGCCAAGTTCAGCTCCAGCTTTGCCTTGGTTTTGTGACCCCATCCTAAATAATCATCCTTCTCTATACTCTTCCTGTGTCACCCATCCTAGCTTCATCTTTTTATGCAGTTTCTTCTTTTTCTTTAGTTAGACCAGTAGATCCCAACTCAGCCATGCCATTGCCATTGTCACAATAGGAACTGTAACACCCTTTTTCGCAAGGTACAGCACTAAATACAATAGAACGACACAGAGGATACAGGCTTTGGGAAGGCTGCCCAGAGAGGGAACATGACTGTGCAGGAGCCAGAAAGGGAGAATGCAGGAAAGTCCCCAGCTTAAAAGTATCCTCATAGTCTTTTTTTTTTCTTCTGCTTCCTACATCTACCACTGCTTCATCTGTCAAAATAGGAAAGTATACCATATCTGTCAAGGTATTTATGCTTATCACCAGACCTAGTTACTTACAGGAGGTTTTACACTTACCTGACTTCAACTGACCAAAATAAACTCTAACTTCTTGTGGGTTTATGTGCTCATTGTTACTTTAAGTTTCAAATTTTTAATTATGCTAAATATTATTTTGCTATTTATTGATACAAAACTTTCTATAGAAAGTAGTAGTTGACATATATGGGAGAATAATGAAAATGTTTCTAAAAACTCACCTCTTGTGGCTCCTGTAAACCTGAAGCCATCACAGCACACTACAGGGGCACCATTAAGCAGCTAGGAGTGTGGGACTGATATCCCACTATCTGTCAAAAAAAATGCAGAGCAGAAGTTGCAATCACAAAACTGCATAGAATGTCAAAGATATGGTACCATAATTTTTTGTTACAGTATTCATTTCTATAAAAGGTATGGGTTATCATTGAATGCAATGATTGATTTTACATCTTTTATATAAAACTATGAGTTTGTTTACTCACACAATTGAGTTATTTTTTCCAAAAAAAAACCACTTCTAAAAAGCAGCAGCTTCATGTCAAATCATTTAATGTTATTTGAGTGTTTCTAGAAATGTTTTTTTTTGTCTGAAAGAAAAGGGAAATGGCTGGAAGAGTCTAGCAACCTCTCCGTAAAAGTCAAGGTGTATTACGGACTTATTTGCTTCTTCATTTCTTTGAATTTCTGTAAGCACTGTGGCATGTTTTGGTACGGTGATTTACTACATGCCAATACACAGTGACAATAAGTGGTTTTGATATCAAGGTATAAATTTAGTCTTTACTAATCTTGTAAGAGGCTTATTTCTATGACCTTATTGTGGTTGCCTTCATTAGAAGATTTAGTGCCACAGTGAAGGAAAGGCACCAAGGAGGAAAGAGAGCTCACAATAAGTGTGTTCAGATTATTTGGTTCAGTTTTCTTTATTAAAAGAAATAAAAAGTCAAATGTTGCTGCTGTGTTAATGTGTTGTACAAAATCCTTTTTAAAACAGAATGTGAAAAGGAAAAAATCCTTGCAATATTAAGATACTTAGGATACAATTATATAAATACAGCCTACCCTGGCTTTATTTGGCAGAAGAGAAATATTGATCTTGGCAAAGCTCACATTCAGTATTATTCAGGCATGCTTAAAGTGATCTATTAATCAGTCAGTCTTTAATGATATCATGATTTTGAAGAAGACTATAGCTTATGATACTCAGAAGGCACCTTACTAACCACTGTTGGAATGATGTAAATTCCATTCCTTTGCAAATTAGTTGCTACATTATTTTAATTCAATTATGTAGTCTATATTTTCAACTACTCAAACAAAAAAAAAATACTTTTGGCCTTAAGGTTTCACCTATGAATCCCACAAATTGAAAACTTATTATGTGAAGATATTGTCACTTGATGCTGTAGCACATTTGTCAGTGTAAAAGAAGAAAGATGGTTCCTCCAAGGAGAAAAATATAGCCATTTATATTTGTAGTATTTCTGAAGAGTGTACTTATTCATAGTACATGAAAACAGTACATTTTCTCAGATAATTGATGGATAGTTGCAATTTAACCCTAGAAATTCATTTTTCTAAGTCTCTGAACTTTTCTGGTAAAGTAATTTTAATTTTTATCTTTAACCTTGCTCTGGGTGAATACTCAGATTCTTCTTGATCACATTTCTTATGAATAAAAATATCTGAATTTATTTTGTTTCAAGATCACTGGAAGGGGAGAATACTCTGCCTATCACTGTTGAGAGATCATAGCCAGGGTGAGAGCCACTTGCTTTTAGCACTACTAAAGGTAGGCTGAAACAATTGTATGCAAGAGTTGAGGCTTGAATAAAAAATAAATAATAAAAAGAAGTGCAAACCCAGCCAGACAAACAAACAACAAAAAGACAGTGATGTGCAATGATGCCTGGTAGGAAGGAACTGAGTTCAATGCTCAACATCACTGGTGGTAATACAACACAGGAGTAATGTCATTGTGAAAAGCTGCAAAAAGGCCTGAAAATCATCTACCAGACTGAGGCATACTTTCTTAGAGTGGCTGATCTCTTGTAGAGATCATTAAGCCCTCTCAGGAAAGCTGCTTAATGTTATAAATTGATTCTCTTAAGAATTTGTGAGGAAGACACACTTGAAAATAGTTAAGAATTAAACAAAGAGGCAGTTGAGGGCTTTGTGATCGTGTCTCCAGCAGCAGTTTTGCTCCCTGTTTACTAGCTCCTTGCTGTGCTGGGGGCACACGTTGAGGGATGCAGCAGATTTTAATCTGGGGTGGGGGGGGGGGGGGGGGGGTTTGTTCTTTTGGTGTTTTTTTCCTCTCCTTACTCTTAGCTGCCTGATATCAGTTGGAACAGGTTGTTCAAATAGCACCCATATTAAAAATACTTTGAACAGACTGTAAAGAATTTGAGGGGTTTTGTCTGGGCAGCACTGAATAATCAGAGCATTGTCTATTTCTGGTCTCCCTTAGCTCCATAGTTCTGTGCTCTTTAGTGGCTGCTGTAACTATCTAAGGGTTTACCATAAGAGTTCTCACTTGAATAATGCGATAAGAGCCCTGAATATAGGAGATGTTTATGCAAAGGGCAAGCCTCACGCAGCAGGAAATCCCAGTTATCCCTTTAGCCTGTGGTCTCAGCCAGCCACATCTCTGCCAAAGCATACCATAGGAAAAGGACGTACCCTTACACTGTTACGAGCATTTCATGATTAGTGTGGGGCACTTCCAGCACTACTGTCCTGTGTCCCCTCAGGGATATACTTATTAGACAGTTTTAGAATTAGCTTTTCCCATGGCCTTTCTGTGGGATCCTTTCGGAGCCTATACACCTCGTCCGTCTCCAAGAAATAAGATGAGATTTCGCTTTTTGAAGTCCTACAGGTATCTCTTCTGGTGGCTTATGGTGCAATTTACAGTGGTAATAGTTGCAACTGTGGATCTTTTTTATTCTTCTACTGCATTACAGTATATAAAAAAATTGGAAATGGCTTGTATTAATTGTGACTCTCTTGAGTTTATAAAGGTTTTGCTTGATCATAGTATGTCAAAAAAAAAGGTATTGTTTCTGTATAAGAGAAAATACTGTGAACAAGTGATCATGGAAGTGTATGAAACCGCACTCTTCAAGTAAATGATAACTTTGAATATTTTTGGCATACCAAGTTGGGGAAAAAGGTAGATTAAGGTTTATGTCAATGTTCTTATTAAAAAAATAATTGCAAGTATTCTCAGTACTTATTAAAAGTTAGCATATTTAATTAAAAATATGACACACTGATATAGAATATCAAACCTGAATTAATATTTAGAGTTGTGAGACTTTTGCCAGAAAATAATATTTGTTAATTATTTTTGTTTTAAACATTTTTGAAAGTTTAGCAAATGAGAAAAACACACAGATTTTTTTTTTTTCCTAAACTATTGTTTTAAAATAGCAGTAGCAATGCTTGATTTGCATTATTTGTCACATTAGTTTTGGTAATTGAACAAATATTTGTTCTTCAACTTCCTTACATTTATTACAGATTCCTTTGTTACAGTTCGTGTATATTTTCCAATAAAAACTCTCATGATCCTCCCATTTGTATATAATTAATTGAAAAACTTACTACATATCATCTTAATAAAAAAAATTGATCAATGCAACATTCAAAATTATTTGCACACATGTGCAATACAAAATGCCTCAGAGTATAAGTGCTTTATGTAAGATTACTGATAGCAAACACTATATATATATGGTTGAAAAGAACTCACTAGTTGCTCTCCAACTTTTCTCAGTATTTTCTTTTGTAAAATTAGTCTTATACAGAGGGAGATAGTTTTATGACAAAAAGAATAATAGCAGTTAAAAGTATTACAATCTGTTCAAAATTAGATCATACAGTTAATTTGAGATTCCCTTAAGAAATCTTATTGTAGGGGATTTTTTTGCATAAAGTAAGCTCCTTATGTTTCTTTTATAAATTTATATGAATAAATCTATATCTATTTATATTTATATCTATCTAATTTCTTCAAAGACAAAAAGAAACATGTTTCATGTAACATGTCAATGCAGAGTCTGATTATTTTCATTATTATGTACATATTGCACTTTTTCTAATTTTTCAATATAGCAAAGTGAAAATATTCTTAGAAGTTGTCAATTAAACTAAAAAAACCAAGGAACCTTTACCAAAAGTCCAGAGGTGTGAATGAATTTTATGTTACCCTAGAGTGTTACATGTTTTTTTTTCAGGAGCTTTTAAAAACTAGGATGAGGTTGAAGATAATTAAAAAAAAAAGTCACAGTTGTATTACTGAATTTGAGCTGTATTCTTTGCTATTGCTGTAAAATTTAACTGTAAGTCTCTAAGAGGAGAAATAAAAATACTTAATATATATTGCCATGTCACTGCCGTGGCTCCATTCACACTGTAGGCTATATTTAGAAATCTACTACAAAATTTTACAGTACTCAGTGCCTATGTAATTTAATAACCTTGTTTATGTCAACTGACAGTTCTGCTCATGGTACTCAACCATTTGATGTCAAGAGATTTTGGAGTCTAAAACTATGCATCTGATAGTGCTGTTCATGCATTCCATGGTGAACATTGTTCAACAAACCTTTTAAATTTTGAAGTTTGCTATAATTTTAAATTTTCTTTTCTTACATTTTAAGAAAAAAACAGAATTTTTTTTTTCTGAGGTACTCACAATCTATTGATTAAATAGATCATCATGTTTTAATTTGTATACTTAATTTTTGGGAGATTCTATGATACTTTGATGCCGCTAACAGGCAAATTAAGAATGCCACCTTATAACAAAATAGTGAAATGAGCTTCTTTGCCCATGAGGAAGTGTTTTCAGAAGGTAACAGAAGACTTGGGCTGATGCAAATTTTCCCAGGTTAAGGGAACAATATACCTTGAAACAATGCAATTTTTCTAGGATGAGCTGGAATGCAATGCAGTCAGTTAGAGCTCTTCTTACTCCACCTGTCCCATCAAATAAACTATGTCTTAAAAATTCAGCAAATTGAACTGAACCAAAACAAAGTAAACTAAAAGAGCTGATAGATACACTTATAATTGACTCTACACTAGAAATGCAAATATTCACAGAATTAGACACGGAACTAAGGCCAGGAGTCAGTTCTTTGCAGAGAGGAGACTCAGGAGACCACCAAAACCTTTCACAATTTACATAACTTCTTGCAGGATGGAGGAGGATGGTTGTTTAGTTTTGTAGGGATGTGTACCCACTCTGTTCTCGGGAAGATGAACATTCTTCTACTCCAATTAAAAAAAAAAAAAAAAAAAAAAAAAAAGTGTATATCTTTATTTTTGTTTCTAGAACACACAGATTAGTTCACCTCTTTTCCTTTTTGTTTCCCCTCTCCCTTTTTTTCTTTCATTTTAAAGCCTTGAGTCTCTAAATTGAAGCACACCTCCCTTACTGAAATGCAAGTAAGTTTTCCTGCTGCTTTTAGATTTGCTCAGGAAAATAGCCCTAGATGTGGCTGTAAAAACTATATCCTGGTAGAAGCACAGTTACACAGTTATGCTTTAGAGACTCATGAAACCTCTGAAGAATGAATAGAGATATAAGCTTTAGAAGCTTTTTTCATGATCTCTAAATCCTGTCACACATGGATGAAGAGCTAAAGCACCTACCAAAATTGCCTGCACATTACTGAGATGTATGAATAAGAACATGCTATATGACACTCAGTTCTGCTAGATACTAAACACACCTCCCACTGACCTAGTGACAGGTCCTCAGGACCACTTAGAGGATTCTCCAGAGGCATCAGGATCTGCCTGGCTGGTCATTAAGTCCTCTTTTTCCACCCTATGTGAGCTGTTTCACCACTTGTGAAAAGCACAGTGACTATCTGCTGAGTAAAACCTTCCTGTGGAGACAATTTGTGGAGATAGTAAGCTCCAAAGTAAGATGGATGTTATAGGGAAATGGCGCAGTCAATAACACCAATTAAATGAATAATCAAATTATTAGTAAGTTTGCTAAATTCTTACGTTGTCAGAACTACATCTTCACTCAGTTAGCTGTAGTGGTACAATTCTTGAAACAGTAATCATGACATTTGTACCTTCCTCTGGAAAAGAAAGAGAGGTTCTTTGTTGTGTGATGTGATTTTCTTTTGTTGTGCTTTCTTTCTGTTTTTCTTCTTTGGTTGCCATTTGGCATAGTTCCCTGGACAAGAGGAACAGTCATGTGGCTGAAGCTAGTGCCAACACCACTTCTGCAGCCAGCTGCTCACAGCATTTGTACATAAGAAGGCAGATTCCCTCCTGCCAGATAATTGTACTCCAAGCCCCTAAACTCTTGGGAACTGGGCTGGAAAGTGGTATATCTCTCTTAAACAGCAGTTTTCAGGAATTCCTTCTCTAAGGGGATTTCTTAATTATGTCAAAGCTGTCTTAGTGAAAAGAGCATAATAAAACTTTTTGGTGTTACAACCTTGGTGATGAAATGGAAATAGAAACCAGATTAAAATTTATTATTTTATTTATTAGGCATTACAGTCCCAGCTCACTGGAAATATCTTGGTTCTATTTGACCAGCCATTCAACATTTTCTGGGAAATAAAATATTTGAATGCATAAGTGTGAACTTGATGAATCACATATTTGATTTCATATTTAGCTGTTCATATTCTGTAATTCATAGAATGCCGTGCCACCACTAAAGGGATGTTTTGAATCTCACTCGGATTTATTTTAGATGAATTTATATGCCAAAATATCAGCTATCCAATTCAGACATTTGGCAATGTTGACTTGAAATCTTGGGAAAAGTGGCAAAATAGCAAGGCACATTGCAAGTCAGATTAAGCAGCAGTAGGAGAGCAGGTGCAAGTGAATCACACTTAACTCTGTGTTGCTGCAGACTTACCTCCTTGTCAAAACTGCCTACAAAGTCCCTGATAGTGAACAAATATAATTTCAATACCATTTCCTAACAGCTCAGAAAGACAAACTCCAGTCCTTAGGTCCCAAAAGGCAAGAAAAAACTGCAGAGGAGTAACACATTCATAAGTTTCAGCTTTTGATAAATTTTTTTTTTTATATAGCTGATCATCATACAGATAGGTTAAGTGAATCTATCACAGTGGGAGAGGTTGAAGCTGTCAGTGTTTCTTATTGCTGCTTCTGATTAGTGTTACCTGAGTGATTCTTCAGTGGCATCTTGCTGCAGCCTTGGAAGTGATTAAATCAGTGTGAAATAAACAGAAAATAGAAGTGTATCTATAGGTATTTTATTAACAGGTTTTTTTTTTTAATTTATGCTTACGCATGTTCTGACAGCCAAAGCCAGATCTTCTATAAATAACTACAGGAAACATTCCTTCATACAGAGTGAGGTAAAGTATGATGACTGGTGTTGCTACAGTTTACAGTAAATAAATGGCTGGGCTTTGCTGTTTGTGGCTAAAACATCCCCACACAAAGCCAGCCTTCGAGATGGAGCTAGGCCCAGACACTAGCACCTCTTGGGATGCATAAAAAGATTGCACTAACCATAAACGCCAGGAAATACTCAGTTTGATTTACAAATTGTAGATGTCCATGAATATTTATGTAAATGTCAGAAGTATCTGGCTTGTAATTCCCTGATGTATCACAAATTCTGGGAGCACTATAAATAGACCTATCATTCAATCTGATACCGAATACATCAGGAACAAGCTGACGCAAGTTCAGCATGTACCATGTCCAAATGTTGTAATTAATTTCTAGATACCTCGTTAAATAAGAAAAGTAGTACAAGGGTAACATATTAATGCTTCTTTTATGGCATTCTAGAATTTGCTTTTTTCCATTGTGGGTCAGAATATTTGATTTTTTTTTTTTAATGGAAAACTGACATTTTCTATTGGAGCTAGTAAATCTAATTGATTTCTGTGCCCTAGGAAACTAATAATCTCCAGGTAATTTTGTGTTTCAGTTGTCTTTATGAGAGGAATTAGTGAGTATCAGTTGGAAACTTTTCCAATATGCTGAAAAGTAATTTAATGCTCTAAAGCACCTTCCTTTATGGGGTAATAAATGAAAATAAGAGTGAAAAATAGAGGCTCCTGCCCACCTAGAGGTGTCTGGCACAAACATTGGTCTGGTGCCCTTAGCAGTAGGGGCAGTTATACTTCAGCACATGGGTGGTCCACGAAAGCTAATCCAGCTCTTGGTCTCTGCCAGCAGTCAGTAGCAAATATTTGAATGGGAACAGTAAGAAACCTGGTCACAGTATAATCTTCCTTGAGAAATAATCTCAACATCTTCAGTAGTTCCTGTGTATGTGTATGCCAGAACTCTCCTTAGAAAAAAGAAAATATGAGTATTTCACTTACTCACAGTAAATGTTGATCATGATAAAATAAAAAAATTGCTAAATTTTTCTCTTGTACAGTATTTTTTGACACTCACTTCCACAGATGAACCCTATGCAATGTACAAGATTTTCTTCATCCTGGTGTGTAATTTTCCCAATAGTAGAAGTATTGTGACCCAAGGATTTGTTGTCTTATATATTTGTAGGCCACTCCTTTTCATCAACTTTCTAACTAATCTTTTCACATGGAAAAATTTTATGTCCATATCATTAATGTTGCCAATCTCTTAACACCTCCTCCTATCTCAATGCTCTTTCTAATGCAGAATGACCAGAAGCAAACTCAGAGCTTCTGATGAGGACAACAGATCTAGAATTAAAATATTACTATTCTCAAGGAAAAAAATCCATTATGGAACTTCTGTTATTCCTCTCTATCTTATTTCTGATGTAGATTAACAGACGTGCTGATTAACTGATGTTAAGTGGTGAGCAATAACCTCCCATTCCTGCTGAGGTCTGTACTAGCCATATTCTGTGTTCTTAACCCTGCTGGGTAGCCTTACTTCCATTACTGTGTACTTTAATTTCATCTCTCCCCATTCTGTTTTCTCCAAGAAATTTTCAAGGATACAGTATTGTGTAAAGACAACAGGGATCATTTCAGTAGATAGAATTTCAGTCTCACTAGAAATTTTGCATTTTTAAAAGAAAAAAAACCACCCAACCTTGTAGCAAATAGTTTTACATAATTTTTTATGGGAAGAACATTTTTATTTTCAGATAAGGAAACATAAAATGTAAATAGGGTTTTCTTTTTTCTTATAGTGTATCTTTAGGATTTCTGACTCATTAGAAAGCTAGGAAGTCCTTCAGGAAATATGTCATAATGCATGCAGCTGAAGATATGGGGCGTTTTAGCAGTAGGAGGAGACAAATGTTTCCCATTAACATACCCATACACTTGATCATTATGTACATGTGTGCTAGACAAACAGTCTGCACACATACAAACACACACGTGTGGGTGTTCCCTACACTGAAGTGTACAAACTATGAGAAGTTTTCCAGGAAGAAGCTGAATACACAGCACTTACTTTATTGTTTGTCCACATGAACTTGGTTTTACTTTATTTGTTTTACCTTTGTAACATTTCCAGTCAATACTTGGCTCTTCAGAGACAGCTTTCACAGGGTTTGGTACAAATTTCTGTTGCAGTTGTAAAAGTAAATGGCACAGTTGAACAAACACCAGGATCAGATAAACTCTTGTTAACACTAACTGAAGTTCTTTAGCTAGTAAAGAAACCTGAAATGGAAAAAAAAATCCAGAACTGTTTAAAGGGGATATAATTTTCTTCAGGTGGAGGATGGGAGGCCTCACTTTTTTTTATTGTTATGACAGATGTAGGTAAAGCAGAGGGACAAATATAACAAATAAATAAATTTATACCTCCAGCTGAAGCTACATGTGCATTACTTGGATAGATGGGAGGAGTTACCCTGTGAATCCAACTCAATTGACAGCTGCAGGGAGGTGGTAATTGCAGATGGAGCAGAATCTGCTACTCAGACAGCTCTGGTGCATGGCACAAGCTTCGTGTGGCACTGTGAAACAGACATATTTTTTACCTTCATAGGTACTAATAAGTGTGGATGCATTCTTAAATTTACTTGGTTTTCCTAAGTATGTGAAATGTACTTAAGCTTCTAGGCTGCATTATTTTCTTTACTTCTTTACCAATTGCATAATTTTTCTTTACTTCTTACTCTTCCTCGTGACATAAAAATAAAGTGTAAATATGGTCATGCAAACATTAAACTGGAAACTCAGAGAAACTGGTTATTTTAAGCAACAAAATTAATCTGATTTATATCATGCACTGGAGGTTAAGTCAAGTGTTTCATCATCATTTGCATTCCATTGAACCAGGGACTGAACAACCAGAAAATTGATAATTTGGAAACTGGGTTATGTCACTAAAACAGTGGAAGCAAAATGCACACAAGTTAGGTTTCTACTGGTGGAAAAGGAGAAAATTAAGTTTCTTTTAAGCATCATATCAGAAAAACATGAACTTGCCATGCAATATATAGAAGTGACAGGTTCCTCAAGAGAAGTGCCATTGGCACCTGAGAATCAGGAAGAAATTTGCACTAGTCTAGCATAAGTTGTTAATCTTGTGAACCTTCTGAAAGAAAATGTTGATTTGTGAAGAAATGTTTGTTTCAAATAGAGGGGAGAAAAAAGGGGGGGAAATGGAGAGAAAAAGAGATATAAAAGGAATGTAATTTCTTAGCATTGATCCTAGCATCCAGATGATTCCCTTAATGAGGTAGTCATGCAGTCTTAATGAGTGTGTAAGTGGCAAATGGTGTTTGTTCCATGTCTCCTCTTGGCCATGGTCTTTGTTTAAGCTCTCTCCCACATGACACAGTAAAATGTTATTTGGAACCTGGAACATGATATATTTGAGGCTTATCTCATTTTGGCATAAAAATACATGTAGTTCTGTTTTGCGATAAACTCTGCTTGCTGTCATAGAAGACAAAAGGAATTCTAGACAGAGTGGTTTTACAATACAAATACATGCACACATTAATGCCAAAATAGGGCTTATTGTTTACAGATAAGAATAAAATTATTTTGAGCAGGTGTTATATTAATTAATATAACAAGTGTTATATTAATTTATAGGTGGGGTCAATAGCAAAATGCAGTGTTATGCCATTAAAAATTTGTTCCATGATACTGACAAAATTTCATCCTCAAATACAGAGGAACAGATGTGTCTGTGATACACAAAAGATTTAAATTTTGCTGTCACAGTTCTTCATGCTTGACTACCCCATTAGACTACAATTAAAATATAAAATTTTATTTATACTGTACATAATTTTCAGTCTGTATTATTAAATGCACCATATATTAACACAAAAATTCATGTGCTATTTAAATATAAATATGTAGTAATACGTATTAGGTACTGTCTCTTAAACATCTAATCATACAGTGATATGGCTGCCTTTTAAATGCTGAAAGTCACAAACTATATATTTTTATAAAAATGTGATTTAAAACCTCTTTTTTAGGTAGCTTGATGTTATCAAAAAGTGCCAGCTCCTCTGATTTTATTGAATACTATGTGAGGGCCCTGATTTTTCCATGGGTGAATCTGCAGAGTGAATAAAACAACCCAGAAATATTTTCATCTGGTGATTTGTGACTAGATGGCATGACATGGCAAGGAGGCTGTATCCAGGTGGTGGTCAGACTCTTCCAGGAAACCAGAAACAGGACAGACAACACAGTCTTAAGCTGTGCCAGGGGAATTTTAGGCTAGACATTAGAAAAAAAAAATTTTGACAGAAAGAGTGGTTGAGAGGCATTGGAATGGACTGCCCAGGGAAGTGGTGGAGTCACTATCCCTGGAGGTGTGTAAAAAAAGGTATGGCACTCAGTGCCGTGGTTTTGTTGACAAGGTGGTTTTAGGTCATAGGCCGGACTTAATATTCTCCAAGGTCTTTTCCAGCCTAGTCAGTTCTGTGATTCTGTGACAGGGCCATATCAGTAACGCTAACTCCTGCTCCCTGGAATGGAATATGAGGGGCCAAAATACTCTTCAGGGCTCAGGTGGTCGCAGTAGCATTCCAACCAAGAAGGGTTTGCAGCCTTTCTACTGCATTAAAATAGATTGATCACAGTTTTCTACAGGAATATTTTGTTTTCTGCTTGCATATATTACAGTACAGTCAAGTCCAATAGTTTTTTAGTTATATCTTGGAGAATCACAAGAGTTTGTGTAAAAAGCCCTTCTTTTTTCCTCATCTAGATCTTAAAGAGTTTATCAAAACCAGAAAAGCCAGGACCTTTCTTAAGATGCAGTTGAGATTTTCATCTAACACCTGGACTCTAGAAACTTTAAGGAAAATACTTAGTCTGTGAGACTGAAAATATAATTTCAGGGGGCAGCAAGGCAGAATTGTGTGACTTTGACAGCCACAGCCTGAAATATTTAGCTATTTAAAATTCTAGTTTTCACTGCACAGAGTGGATGTGTGACCCAGAGTGGTCATTGTAGTGCCCTGCTTTTTCTTCTGGGGTTCATAGTAGAGAGCTCTTAGGCAGCAGTATAAGGAATGCACCCAGACTAATGTTGTCATGCAAAACTCACCAGGTTCTTCTTCCCTGACATTCTTCCAAGATGCAAATTTCCCAGCTGTCTAATGCAACTGTTTTAGAAAGTAGGGAAAGGAGCAGACAGTCCTGGAAAAGCTGTGCTTGCTCTTTCCACTAAGATTTTCTGGACTTGTACTCTCTTCACAATTTCAAAGAAACAGCTGTTCTTTGACCAAGAAGATATTTTATAATTTGGACCATTTATTTTGAATTAATATGTTGTTCTGATTATGGTTTAGAGTAGCTAATGTAAGTTTAAATGAAGGAGGATAAAGAGCAGTCAGAAGATGCAGTGAAAATGATGTATTGCAGTGTAGAGCTGTCTAATTGATCTGTAGATCACAAGGTTCTTGACTTTGATAAAGAAAAATCGATGAATTATATTAGCAATTTATTGTAAATATTTTCTCACATGATGCTTTTAAATGGTTTAGATAACATTTCCTTTTGTTGCAATATATTTATTTGATCCTGGAACATTTAATTCACCGTTAAATGTCATACACTCTGTTACTATAAAAGGATAAAACTTCCAAGTACATATTGTTTCAGTAAGACATGAGCCTGTTCATGCCAGCTCTTCGCGTTTACAAAGTCACTTCAAAATAGCTGCTTTAGAAGTTATGGTGACAATGTAAAACAATGTAAAACTCTCTGTGGTAACAATATAAAGTGTTCTTGGACATCTGCACTTGAGGTCCCCAGTGCTTATCCTAACTTTGGGCAGCAGCATTATTTTTGCATTTATACTTCTAGGAAAGTAAAGTATGAATGTAATGTTAGAAAGATGTGATTCTACATCCTTAGGGAGTGGTATTTTTTCCTTCTTTTTAATTTTTACATCTTTAGTTCTTCTGTATTAAATATTTTTATGTATAATCTAAGTATTTTTTAATTGTAGTTGTTATGCTATTCATTAATTGAAGTCATTTGTAGAATTGTAGAATTCCTGCCACGTTTTAGGAATTTATTTCTGGCTAATGAATTGCCTGCTTTAGTTACCTTCTTTCCCTTTCTCGTGTCACTAAGAATATGTACTAACACTATGATTTCATTTACCATTGGTATATTAACACTTGGTTTGTATGATATCTATGAAAAAATATTTTTCATACATCACAGGAAGATTGAAAAAATCTTGTCTTTATTTTCTGTATTTCTGATAATCTAGTGATTTCCTTAGGCTTTGTCAGCACAACTCTAAGTTAAAATTTGAAACAATCTGATATTACTTTTCATCCGCAAATGTCAGGTTTCACCACAGCATTGTAATGCCTGTGGACTCAGAGCTGCCATTTAAGAAATGGTTAACTACAGAAAATTCAGAGGAGTCACATAATTAACTTCTATATTTTAATATACAGGTTTTATTTGGCAACATGACAGGAAGCTATAGAGCAAAGAATGGAAAGGAGAAAATAAATGTTAAGGGGGGAATAGTATGCAATGATAGGGACAGGGTATGACAGCAAGATCTCTGTCTATTCACTCTGTAGCAAACACTACATCACACTGCTCCAGCTCAATTTTTTTCGTCTCTCTATTTTGAAGGGCTGAAATTGTTTCCCAGCTACCTAGAGCCTTTTGATCTGTAACGTCTGCTTATAGCAAAACAATATTTGGAGCTCCTTAAAGACAGGAGTTGCTAGAGGTGACAATCTACCCTGGTGAGTTACCTTTATGGTTACAACTTACCGAGTTCAAGAGAACATGATATGCATTCCCTTCCAGTAATATAAATTAACTGATTGTAACTATTTATCTAATAAATAACTAGTAATATGTGTAATGGCCAGGCATAGGTCAGAGCCATCCCAGGTTGGCAGTAACCAGTAGAACCAGGACGCAGATGCCTGTAATGAATAAAAGCTTCATTATGGTTTTCAAGGCAAAATTTTATGGCAAACCCTTAGCATTGACAAACACGGCACGTCAGTGGTGCTAGCACACAGAAATTTCCTGTTTCCAGCCTCAAACCATATTTTTTTATCAGTTCTGTATATCTCACAGCCACTGTGATTGGAGAGGCATTTATTTATTTTGGAACCTACTCTACTTTAGTATCACTAAAAAAAATTTATTTGTGATTCTTGTTGGCAAATATTCAGAATTTGCAAGGCACCTCTTGATGCCTCTAAATATAACCAAAAATATGACAAAAAATTTTTAATGAAGAAATGCCATTTAAGCAATGCTGCTGGAAATTAAGTTTACAAATTTACTTGCTGTACTATCCAAGCCACCCAAGTGGCCTGCAGGCACTATTTCCTAGAATAGCAGCTCACAGGACCAAAACAACATTCCTGCTCCACACGTGTTCAGAGGTCTGCACACTTTGGAGTAATAGACAGTAAACCAGTACTGCTTCAGCTCCTTCTTCTTAAACTGCTGTAAAGTGAATTAGTCAATGCTGTAAAATTTAGTTTGTGTAAAACATCACCTTGAAATCTTGCATTTAATCTTCAATCATTTTGAAATGGTACAAAGAGTTAGTGTTTGCTGATAAGGAAGTCAAAAGGTTTTGTTATTGTTCTTTTCCATTTTTAGTTCAAAACAAAACTTGCATTTTTTTCCACACAAAAACAAAAACAAAATTTTGAGGACTAGGTAAAATAGACACTACAGTGCAGCTTTAAGATGTTGATCAATGTTGAATATTCCTGAGTGTATTACACAGAAGCACATGCACTATAGAAACAAACGTATATTTTACCTGTAATTTGGTATGCACTGAAATCCATGAAGAATGTTCTGCAGCACACTGTAGTTAGGGTCCACTGTTGTGTTAGACAAAAGTACATGAAAAGTAATTTCATGACATCTATTTCATTTGATATTTGCATGTTTTGTGGGATTTTTATATATAAAGTAAAAAAAAAAAATAAAATAGTGATGAGGGAAAAAAAATTCTGAGGTAGTTCAGCTTCTTGCTACTTATGCCAATAAATTTACAGGGAAAAATGTTTTCCAAGAGCCATAGGAAATGAAGTTAACTGTACTGAACCTATCTTGCTGAGACGATTGTCAGGAAAGTGACATATCAGAATGAATAATCCAAGTTGATTAAAACCAAGGAAATACATGGACTGCAAAAGATGTAGGAAATCATTTAACACAAAATTCAATGGATACTTGCCATTCAGTATAGTTTTATTTCTAAATTTTATATATTAAGAGAGAGAATTGACAGTGGAACACATGAAAAAAAACAGCTCTGAGATGTGAAGAGGGTCTCCAGCTGTTCGTTCAAACAGAAACCTAGTTACAAAAGCTGAAGATGAATTTAGTTCATTATTTACTTTATATTTTGTTCTTGCTAGTTATATGTTTTGGTTTTTTAAACATAACTACACGTTTGTTTGGTAAGGCTTCTATCAGTCTTTCTGCAAACTGACTTTAAAAAAGAGTATCATGATATATTATTGCTGTGCTTTTTTTTCTTTAATGGTGTAAATAAGCCATCAGTTTCCTGAGTGGTTAGAGTTAGTGTTTGCTGAAGTTACAATGCAAAACGAGGCAGGAAAGTGTTATTAGCAATCATCAACTTCATTTATAAATCAATTGTAGCAGAGTAAAAATCAGTGTGTGTACCTAAAATCTGTCATGTCAACTAAATATATTGAGCAGTTAAATACCACTTTGTGTACTTAATAGCCATGTTTGCTGTAGCAAGGCTTAGTTGTTAGGAATAATGGCCCATCAGCTGAGCCTGAAAGAGATCCCAGACTGATTTCAGACATGAGTAAGATGACAAACCATAGTGGCAGAAGTGAGACCTGAAGTTTAAATTGAAGAAATACAAGTCAAGTGTTATTGGAAATTATTATTTTAACATTATTTTTTGTGTAACAGTGATAGTATTAGTAGTACTTTTTTTTGCAATATGTGTCATGTTTTCCGCTTTAGAGACAAATTATTACTTTCTTGATTGATACACCTACTAAGGGAAGAGAAACAGTTTCTCTCACTCCATTGTAGCTGCTCTGCCTTGTCCAAAGGGTTTCTCTTAGAAGAGCTGAAGTGGGGTAACTTTGAACGTGTTGCTGTCATGCATGTTCATATTTAAACCAGAGACTCATGTCTACACCAAAAACTGGAATTCCTGAAGTTCTATCAGTTCCATATATTTGTGGATAAATCTCTACAGGAGAGAAAGATTCAAGTTATTAATTTCATTACATACTTCAAGAGGCAAAATATTAAATAAGTTTCACGTTTAAACTAAAACTAGACCAAACACAGGATACATAAAGGATGAAAGAAAGACTGTCTTATAGGAGAGGCCTAAAGATTAGAAAAGTGATTTAACTATTAAGATATTCAATGGTTTTCTTCATTAAGATTTTGTTTGTTGATAAGAGTTGAGGAGAACTTTTTGTCAGGAAAATTACTCATATTATTCTTAAGCTCCAATGCATTTTTTTTATTCTCTAGTGCTCTGTAAGCCCCTTAGCCATAAGGGGTTTAGAAAGTAGAAGAAGGCCTATTTAAAATGTCATTCTCCAAAAAACAAAGCAAAACCAAGCCAGAAGGACTTGACAGAGCTTAAAGGCAAAAGTCTTGGATGCACAAAATGAGATCTTTCATGTAGAACTTTTTCATCTATTAAGAATGCAATGCATCTCCAAAACTACCTCAATCAATTTTTTGTTTTTAATGAAAATCCATGGATTCTCATTACTGTAGTATACTTTATCCACTGCACTGGACATCATCATAGGAACCGTGTGAATCAAAATAGACAAGGTCTGCAATCAGAATCATCTTTCTGAAGCAATGGAGGAAGGTCAAAAACAAGAGGAGCTCTGTTGCATCTCATCCCTCAATGTGACAAGCAAAAGGCAAGACAGGGAATTGAAAGTTGTCATTTTGCTGGACGCTAAAATTAATAGAACCACAGAGTCATTGTTATTTTCAAGCATATATTTTCCCCACTCATCACCTTCTATTCTATAGATGCTGTTTCTCTCTTTTTGATCTCCACAGATCTGCTATTTGTTCTCTTTTCAGCATCTCTTTCTTCTTGAGTGCTCTTTTGTTTTATTTTGTTTTCGGGTGGGTTTGTTTTATTCTAGCACTGTCAAATCACTTTTTGAGAGACATCTTTTTCTGAAAATCTCTATAATGACATCTCTGTAAATGTCTTTTTTGATTAAAAACTTAGAAGATTAACATTTTTGGCTTATTTTGGCACTACAGGTTTAATTGTCAGTGTCCACATATTTGAAAACCTTAATTCAGGTCTTATAAGGACAGAAGGCCAGTTTTATTTTGGAAACAAAACCAATCCTTCTCCAACATCCATACTATTTTAGAAGTCAAGAACTGATATTTAGTACAAATATCTACTGACCTATATTTCAGAAATTTTTGGTCATCCCTATGAAGGCTACGAATGAGTAGATCTGAAGACACATTGCATTCCTGAGACTCAGCCCTGAGACCTCTGAGCCTCCAGTAATGTGCAGCCTAGCACATGTCTGTGTCAGGCAACTCAGACACAGCTCCTATTGCTTCATTCGCTGGGACTGGGCATGCAGAGGGTCTGTATTAAAAAAACCCCATGCTTATCCTCAGACAAGAGGATGTAAACCTTTGCATGAAGTGCAAAGCTGAGAAATGTGATCATAATTCTACTAGTCATGGTTTTCAAATGGGCTTTCTCACTTTCTTGAGTTAAAATAATACTTTTTTTATTGCTCTAGGTAGTTGAAAATTTATTAATTGTTAGAAAAGTTATTGAGTCTTTATTTCCTTAGATGCCTCTGAGAAAGAATATGGCCAGAATTAGTGGTTGCTATAAGTGGTTCTGTGTAAGCTTTCTCAGAATAAAGATTTCTGCACAGAGCTTTCTCTGAAGTTAAGACTTTTTTAACCATCTGGCCAAGGGTCATAAAGAAAGTAAGCAACAGAGTGCTTGAGGGGAAAGCTGTTATGCTGCAAGGAAAACAGAAGAACTTCCAACACATTGCTTGGAGGAATTTGGAGAAAAGAGAGAGGATAACTGAGCTCCAAATATTCATAACATTATTAAATTTATCAACACTGTTATATACAGTTTAAAATAAACATTGAAGAAACCCTAGTTTTTCTCCTGCAGTCAGAGCAATATGTATTAGATTGAGAACTTATTAAACAAAGCAGCTTAGTACCTCATCCTTGTCTTTGCAAAAATGTCATCCTAACTGAGAAAGGTTTTAGATTCCAAGACTTTTTTTTAAGTTGTAAAAGGCAAAAGTGAATAATTTAGTTGTATTCTTGTCCAGAGTAATAGAACACAATGGGTAGAAACAGAAGGGAAAAAAATCCCTGCCAGTTTCTCTCGTCTTAAATGTCATTTTATTTGGATGATGATCATCTGGATTTACTTTGCAAGACTGACTATTTACACATAAAAAACTGCTTAAACAGTAAAAATAAATTCCAACGTTTTGTAACTTCATATTCCAGAGACAGTAATGTGCATCTTGCTGTGATTTGTAAACCTTCCAGTGTATTTCGAATGCTAGTTCAAATTAAATTACAAGTTTTGAAAAATGTGCATACGAGCATGTAAATTAAAAGAACATATTATTACAGCCAACACTTAATGTCATTAGTTGGCTTTAGCAATGTTTGCAATATAAAATACAAAACCATTTCCTGAATTTTTGCTATAGTGAATTATAAAAGAAAAAAATTTCACTGTTACAGTATTTGTAGAATACTTTTTCCAAAATTTTCTATAAATGAATCTTCATGTAAGCTTTCACATAGAGAAATCTTAGATTTTTTTTTCAGTACTTTCATAGGTAATCTCAGGTGATAATTAAAAAAAAAAAAATCCAAAGTGTCTTTTCATCCCAGTCTGTTTAATTTCTTAACCCACCTTTAGACATGTAAAAAAAGAAAGCAAACAAGCCACCCTTCAAAATTACACCCAAAATACTCACAGTAGTTTAAAAAGGCTGACTCTGGTTTTTGTAGGTTTTGTGCAAACACAGTGAAATGCAGCCCATATGGTCTTAACCAACAGTGAACACATTCTGTTAGACATACTGCATAAATTAAGTTGTTTCAAATAAGAACTGCTGCAATTTAGATTTCTCTTCTTTATATTCATGGAATAGATCCTCATGGAAGCAATGTTCAGATATATACAAGACAAGCAGGCGAACCAAGGTAGCCATGATTTCACTAAGGACAAAAAGGGCCTCACCAAAGTCTGCGCCCTCCTGTGATGGAGTGAACTGCAATGCTCTTAAAGGGAAGTCCAACTGGTGCAATCTGCCTGGGCTTCTGAAAGCTTTAAACACAGTTTCACATGGAATCATAAACCCCAAACTGGACATTTAGAGTTGGATTTTAAGGGTAAACTAAAGAAAGGGTGACGTGAATGCAGCCAGAGAGTTGCAGTCAGTGGAGAGCCAGATGGAGGCCAGTGATGAGTGGTGTCCCTAACTACAGAAAGATGGGATGCCATCCAGGGGCATCAGGAAAAGCTTGAGAACTGAGACCATAAGAAGCTAAGGATATTAAAAATCCCAAGCACAAGGGGCTGCAGTACAGTCAGAGCAGTCCCAGACATAAGTGCAGAACTGGGAGTAGCACTAATTGAGAGCAGCCCTGCCAAGAAGGACTCGGAGCTCCTCATGGCTGAAAAGCTGGACATGACCCAGCAATGCACCCCTGCAGCCCAGAAAGCCAAACATGTCCTGTGCTGGATTCAGAGCAGTGTGGGCAGCAGAGACTGGTGAGGGATTCTGTCCCTCTGCTCTGCTCTGGTGAAACCCCCCTGCAGTGCTGCATCAGCTCTGGGAGCCCCAGCAGAAGCAGGACCTGTTGGAGCAAGTCCAGAGGAGGCCACAGAGATAATGAGCAGGCTGGAGTTCCTTTTCTGTGAAGAGAGGTTGAGAGTGTTGGGGTTGTTACGCCTGGAGAGGAGAAGGCTCCAGGAAAACATTTCAGCCTTCTAATAGTTAAAGTGATTTGGAAAAAATAGAGAGAACACCTTTTTACAGGGACAGATAGTAATAGAACAAGGGAGAATGCTTTTAAGACTTAAAAAAGGAGAGAGATTAGATATTAGGAAGAAATTATTTATTCAGACGGTAGTGAGGCACTGGAACAGGTTGCTCAGAGAAGTTTTGAATGCCCTTTTCCTGGCTTTGTTCATGGCCAGGTTTGATGGGGCTCTTGAGTAGACTGGTCCAGTGAAAGATGCCCCTGCCAATGGCAGAAGGGTTGGAACTAGGTGGTATTTAAGATCCATTCCAACCCAAGCCATTCTATGTTCCTATGATTTTTTTATTTTTTTTTTAAGGAAATATGTTGTAAAGTTGATGAATGCCATTTCATTAAAACAAAACAAAACACCCTAAATAAAGAAAGAGGAAGATATGGTGCCTCATCTTATTTTAGTCAGAGATTCTCTCTTTCTGCATTTAACATAGCAGCATACATCTAGAAGGAAGTTAGCTGGATTGAATTCAATGTGAAAAACAGAGATAGCTTTGCTAATCAAATACTGAAGGAGACCATCAAGAGAAAAGAATAGATTGATTTGCTATATTAGAAGGCTACCATATGTAAACCAGTAGCTAGGTATGAAGTGACACTGTACTAGTCTCAGAATTGCTGTCCTACAGGAAGCATGTTGAGGTCTACATATAAGTATTCTTCTGTGTATATCCATATAATAGGCAAAGCTGTGATGTGTTTGACGACACACAAAGTATCTCTTACTCATAGAAGGGTAAAGAGGAAAGAGGCACATTGTCCCTGGCAATGCACTGGGAATTCTGAAATGCTTGCATCCAATTTAGGCAATTTAAATTTCCACAAGAACATGAAGTTTCTGGCTACTGTCATCTCTGGTGGTATTCACAACCAGTGTTGCTAAAAATCTCTGGGATTTATAGTGCAACATGGTTTTCTTGTGCCTGGTACATTGTTTAATAAGGGGAAATTCAAACATATAAATATGGAATAAAGTGTTCAGGTAGACCTAAGTAATTAGTCCTAAACTGAGAAGAAATTTAGAATCAATGACTATCAGAACATAATGTATCTCTCCCTCCAGATGCCTGAATATTCAGAACAAGTAGGTCTTATATAAGTTTTCAGTGGTAGGCATAACTACTCTACTATATACATGGATATTCCTTTTGATCACTTTGCTTTTCCTCCCCTGGAAAGGAAGGAGGGGAGAAGTCAGAAGTGCAGTTTTTAGTTTGTTTTTTTTTTTTTTTTTTTTTTTTTTTTTTTTTTTTTTCACCATAAATTTTGGACTACAATAAATATGGATTGGGGCAGTGGTGTCTTGGCATTGTTCATCTCTCACAAAATCCAAATATGATGTGAGGCCAAATATGAAAATATGTCAAGTTTATATTTCTATAAAAGGAAAAAAATTAATCCTATCTACATTCAGTTCAACTGCTACAAGTAAGAGAGTAGTGAGGCAAAAATCTGCAATCCCCATGTTATATAAACTTATAGGTTTTATTCTGGTACCATAGAATTTGTCAAGTACATTTTGAATTGCCCAAAACCTAGATTTCTAACATAAAATAGGCAGGAAGCCATAGTCCACAGAAGGATAGACAGAGAGGAGCAGTGCTGTCTGTCTTTAAATAGATGTCTGAATCATGGAAACAGACTACCCCAGCAAGTGCCTATCAGAGCTGTCTCCAGCAGGAGCCTAGCTGACCAGTTTAAATGAGCAACCAATCCTCTGGCAGCTCAAGGCTGGTGAGAAAACTCCTTTCTTTGTGTGCCTTGTTTAACTCTCAGTGAATAATTAATGACAAGTAATGTACTCTCAATGTAACCTTCATTTGTTCTCATAGAAGTAACTTGCAACTTTTTAAAAGACATTGTTTTTTTCCTTTAATTACAGTTTTGAGTCTGATAGTTTTGCATTAAAAATTGAATATATTTTGACCTTTTGAGTGTTCATATAAAAAGTTTGGGTTTTTTTTTTCTTTTTTCACCTCACACAAGCCAGATTAAACCTTTGGAGTTTTCAATACCCCAAAAACAAACAGAAGTGAAACATGAGAAGCAAATTTTATACAAATTCAAGTGGATTTTTTGAAACACAAGCGTCATGGAGGTATACTTCCTCTTCAAGAAAGTCTTTGTAATATAATGCATAATTTAGATTTAAATTTAGTTCTTGACATTTTTCTGAAGGACTTAGAAGTATGGATGATATCATTCTACCAAACAAGAGTCTTATCCATGTCTGACTCATTCAGGCCATGATCCCATACCTGTGGATGCCAAGTTTCCAGTGAAGGACATGGAGAAATCTACTGTTTGTAGAGAACCCTTCTGTTACACTAATGTGGTTACCTCATCTCAGATTTGCTTTCAGGATGACTTTCTGACAGTAAAAGTTTATTGTTTCCAAAAAGACAAAATGTTACAGAAATATTAATTTGAGAGTATGCATGGCTGGGTTGGGCAGCTTTACTGTTAATGTTTGTTTTTTGTTCTAGACAAGACAAAATTGGAAGAAAAAAAAAAAGTGTTTTACTATATAAGGCTAGCTAACATGCTTAAAATTTAAGTATAAATTTTCATGTTGTACATACAAGTTTTGTTTGCTTGAAACAGTGGTCTGTGTGTACTCTTGAAATACATACATGGTCTTGGAATGCTGGTATTCCTCAGAGTCTTCCAACCTTCTCTTGTTAAGCTCACACTATCTCATTCTTCTGAACAAGATGATGATGAAAGAAGGCATATCTTACAAAATATAATGGTTCTCTGATAGTGAGCCTGACACTTAAGAGTAACTTTGTCCAGGACCAGTCATAATTATAAAAGCTTTGTAAAAGGAATGCAATTCTCTCTTGCCTTTCCTAGTAGCCACTGCTTCATTTGGAAAAAAAAAAAAAAAAAAGAATGAGGAAAAAATGTTACTCTACTTTTTTTTAGCCTAAAAAAGCTGGCATATTACTCTTGGAAACCATAGCTACTGCTTAACTCCCTACTGAGTTGAGTATGAACCACCAATGTTTATTTTCAAGCAACTATTTAGCTAACAAATTGTAGTCTCTGTGTGGAGCAAATAGTTCAAAAACAGAAGGTCTGATGGAAACATTGATAGATTTTTCCTTTAACCTTGTAATTAGTGCTGTATTACTGCAGTATGCCCATTTAGATCTGACATCTGATCTATGTTTTTATAATGTAACCTGTATTTTATATGCCTATGTGTTCATATATATATATATACATGTATACATACTCACGGCTCATTCTGGGGGGAATTTTTGTTTATTAAAAAAAAAAAATCCAAAACAACCAGCCCAACACACTAGGCAGCCTTAGCTCAGCTGAAATCCAAAGTCTGCTAGGAGGGTGGTATTTAATTTTAGGCTATTTGCTAGTATACAATGTTAATCCAACATTAGCAGATATCATTTATTCCAATCTTAATGACTGATGTAACCATCGACCGCAGCATAGCTGATGACACTGTTTGCCTAGAATATAATGCTTCTCAGAAAAAAAGTATTCTCCTACTTCTAAAAATTAGCTCTTTTTATTTTCTTTTTGAATCTCTAGTAATGAAGATTTGCACAGGTTCTATTTTTATTTTTGTAATGGAATCTATGTGGACCAACAATGGTCAGTTAGTACTGAGGTTGCTAACCTCTAATTGCATAACTGATTAAATCAAATTAAAAGTAGGCAGGAATAAAGGCAGAAGGACACGTTTTCAGTCTGACATACATATATCAACAACCTGACTTTGCTAAGTAAGGAAGCAAGGCACTGTGAAGCCTCTGTGACTCTTACCTCCTTTCATGCTCATGGCACACCTCAGGCAGCAGCAACTGGCTGCTTCAAAGGAAACTGAGATGAAGAATCTTCCGACAAGGCATCATATAAGAATTGGGTATTCTTACAGAAGGCCCTCTCTGCCATGAGATCTATGAGGAGTTTTGCACATTTAATTCTGTATAAGGCCTTTGTAGAGCACACAGTAACTTTGTTTACACAGCAGGCTCTGAGCTAATAAACCACATTTATAAATTGGGAAGCTCAATCCAGGCAGCTAGATGTGAGTCGATACAGAAAGGAAAGACCAGTGACATATGTCTTGTTTCTGCTGTGCCCTTTGGTTTGCCTTTTTTCATTCTTATGAATTCTATGCTCTAGTTATCATTAATTTTTTTAGTTCTCTTATGCAGTTATGTGCAACTTTTTCCTCTTTGCTAAAGAACTCCAGTCAAAAGGGAATATGCTGTTACCTAGACATGAATTGCAAAGTTTAATTTTCTAGAATTATAACCCTACAAAAAATGTTTTTAAAATCACCTGCTATGTTGAGCAGTTGCAAAATCTGTATCTGGGTTAAAAATTTGTTTCTCAAATTCTCTGACTTAATACTTGTTTTTGAAAGGTACATCTCCTGAGCCTACACTTCCACTACTAGTTATCAGACTCACTCATGCAGGTAATATAAGAACATTTTAATAATATTTTCTGTCCTTCAGCTTGTTATGCAGTACAGGACAGTAATGCAGACTAGAGGATGATCTAGTCTGTGGATGAGCTAGAATGAACTGTGCAACTCAAGAGTTTCACAAAACTAATTGGTGTGGTGCTTAGTTTGTGAAAAAATGTTTCCTACAGTGGAATGTGTGCTCCAGAAGATTGGAAATGTTGATTTCAAGTTTAAATGCATATTCTTTTTTTTATTGAAAACTGTATTTCACATAAATGTGGAAACTGGAAAGTATATATGAGGAAAGCAAAGATACAAACTGTAAGCAAGATCAGATGCAACAGTAACTAAGAAATAACATGCATAGTCCTGAGTGAAAGAGCCCAGCTCCAAGTCTTTAAAGATATTTTAGCTATCCTACTTGGAAAAAACCCAGGGTGAAACTAAGTTTGCATATCAAAAGGCAACAGATTGTTTTGTAGCTTTCATTTGGTAATGTGTATTCCAAATGCCACACTTAAGAGCCCAGTTGTTATTTATGTCTGAAGGTTTGAAGTTGTGAATCCATTTCTTCAGCTTGCATAGAGCAGCAATAATAACCTGGCTCCTGTTGCATGGTTTTTCATCAGTTTGATGTCCAAGTGCTTTTCAAGCAGCATTATGTGGGTTATCCCTGTTTTACAAACTAGGAAGACGAAACTCAGAATGTTTAAGCAAGTTTTCCATAACCTGAAGAAAGAGATGTTCCAAGCATGGAACAAAAGAATCAGTCCTGTACCTCATTCCCTAAGCCATGCTTTTGGCAATTCATGTTAATATTTAATTCTTTGCACTGTAGCACTGGAATAATTCAATTAGTTACTAATTTGAAGATAAGTAACTGAAATGTAAGCATGCTCAAAGTGGGCTGAATCCAGCACAATTTTCATTTAATAGTGTTTTGTTTCTGTGTCTTTTTTTCCTTAGAAGTTTTAACTATACAGCTAGAACCTCAGCTGATGATACACGCAGATAAAAAAAAATTGTTGCTTTTTTTTGATTCTTTTATTATTAGTGTATTTAGTAGCACTGAATGTCTCCATCTTTTAATAGTGTCATTAATTTTAAATATTTTCTTCACTATTTATAGTATACAATCAACACTTGCCTCAAACATGGGTGGCATCCTAAGACTTCTCTTCCAAAGCCTTTTTCCTGCCACCATAAAATAAATAAAAGGTTTCCAAAAAGGAAAAAAAAAAAAATATAGGTTTGTTAGGGGTTCTTCTTAAGTTACAAGATTACATGCACAAATCAGCTAATTAAACAATGGTAATTTCTCTATTTATTCTCTTAATTTTCCTTAATTCTTTTTTCTCTTAATTCCTCTAATTGTGAGAAATTTAGAGTTTTTATTATTTGACCCCGGGCCAAATACAAAAATAAGTGCTACACCATCTTCTATGAGCACAGTAGACTAGTATTCTCCTATCTTTACATAAAACTTAGACAAATCTGCCTTTGGTGTTAATTGTAGCACAACAGATTTTATGTACGAATTAGAACCTATTGTTAATTGCCAAAGTTGTTCTAATGGGTTCTCTAGAAACCTCTCTAGAAAAAGATTGGCCTTTCTCATGATGAATATGAAGAGGCTTCTTTGTTTTAGCTTCAACGAAGTCAACTGATTAATTTCAGATAAGACTAACATTACCTAAAAGTCTGTGAGCTCTCCTTCCTATTGGTAGACTCCCTTTTTTGGGGGAAGCCTATGAGTCTAAGGCTGCACCCTGAAGACAATCTCTGATTCGGCCGCTTGAAGTATGGTTGCTTAATGTATATTTCATAATAGTTGAAGTTAGTAGGCACTTGGAGAGCAGGAGTTTATTTCTAAATAGCTGAGGATGGAGACTAACAAAGAAAGCAGGTTTGCAGTGGGTGTTAATGAGATGGAGAACTGTGACCCCATGAGGACTTTTTTTCTGAATTGCCATTGAAAAACAGACTCAAATTGAGTACCTGCAACTAGAATGTATTTATATTGTAGTAGTAGTAATAGTGTTTAGTATCTGTTTAGTATTATATATTAGTATAATATCTTAGTATTCTAAGATATTAGTTTAATATCTTAGAAATATTAATAATGTTAATATTTCTAGTAATATTTCTAGTAACTACAAGTAAGAAGCAGCATTTTGTCTGATACACTTTTGAAAACATTCCATCCTGAGATATTTACTTTGTGGCAAAGTAGAAATAGTCTTTGAATACTCCATTTCAGTATGGTATCGCAAAAAGCTTATTCAAAAGCTCTATTCTGCTTTATTTTATTTTCCTGTGTAAAATTGGAATAATTTTTATATTTATAAATTACAAATAATCAACAAAACTCAAAAAAAAAAAAAAAAAAGCCTTTAAATTGGCCAGGTATTCTGTAATAGTCAAGGATCTCTATCTTATCTGATTTTTTTAAATGACCTATTCCATCTGTTAAAGGAATAATAAAGTTTCACAACATGGTGCTTGATTTATGTGCGCTTCTATAGATGTGTGACCTGCACAGTGACAGACCCAACTGTTACTAAAGGTCCTATGACTGTATGACCCTTTGAGCTAAATTTACCACAGATGCCTTTTCCATTCATTGAAGCTAACTTTTTTGATTTCATAGAACCCCTACAAAAGGTCCTTTGCAAGTTGCTAAGTGATATTTGAGAGATAAGTGCCAGAAAACATGGAAAACGTGAAGAACAGAACGCAGAGCAAGAAACGTTATTAACATTCCTTCTGCTGTTGTGGAACAATTTGTATGCAGATCACTGGCAAAAGCCTCCAGGCCAGTTAGGATCTTTCCTGGTGATATACAGTGTAGTTGGTAATTGATTTTATTGTACTGTTATAAAATAAAGTGCAAAGGTTGTAGAGAGCCTTACACACATTCTAATTTGATTAATCTTTTTTATCTTTTGATACATAATCTGTTTATCATATTTTCCTTCTATTAGCCAAGTCTATATAAATTTTATAAAAGCAATCTTCACTGCTTGCTTTCATTATTAACGTAGATGCACTCCCATCCAAAATAATGTACTGCAACACTTGTAGAGATTGCAAAGGAATGGCTATTAAGCTTGCAAACACTTGTTCAGCAATAAATTTGTTCTTTCAGTTTAAAACCAATTCTAACACTGTTCAGAACATTTTCAAAAATTTATAAATTAAAAAGTATAATCCCTATTTTGTTTGCTGCATTTCCCCCTCCTTTAATGCTGAAATTGCCAAATATATCAACATAGGAATTAACTCTCAAAGCTTTTATGATAATTTTTTTACCAGAAAAATAAATAAATAAATGCAATATTTTTTAGTACTGCATAAACTATTAATGTAATTATTATAACAGGAAAAGATATCTGCAGTACAGCAGAAAGGATGTCATGTTGTAATTCTCAACTCAGGTATTTTGTCCTTCAGTGATTAATAACAATCACTATCTGTATGTGTGTTGACTTTAACAGTCAACAAGGAATTTAATTTTTACTTAACTTCCCCCCAGTGTTCTGAATACCTTTCAGACAGGGAATGCTTTCTGGTTTGTGAAGTTAGATAATAATACTTTTTCACAGTATCTAAGCGAGTGTTAGGACAAAGAGAAAGGGAAGGATTTCATTTCTGGGTAAGGGTTTTGGTCGATTTGGAATGAAAAAAACCTTTGTTCCTTTCTTTACTCCACAGAGACTAATTTATCTAGCATGTCTGTAAGTGGAATTTCTTAGCAAACTCAGAAATGTTACTGTAACTTACATTCATCCTTTCCTTTCATTTATCAATCAGAAGTATTGTTTCTTTTCTTTTTTTTCACTTTTTTTTTTTTTTTTTTTTTTTTTTTAATGTTATTGACCTTTAAACCTGTTGTTATCAAACTGAAAGAAAGAGATAGGAACTCTTTTCAGCTGCCTTCATTCTCATGTGACCTGAAGGGAGAATAGGTTCAAAATAGACTAGTTCCTCCCAGGGCAACACAAGACAGAGGAGAAAAGCACTGTCATTTCCGAACAGCACAGTGCTAGAGTAAACTCAGCATGAAAAAGGAAGGAGTTGCAGCATGTTAGAATTCTTCCACCACAGCCTGGATTTTTACACAAGACGGATTTGGAGGGTGTTAAAAAGCAGAAGATTTAAAAAAATACTTTGAAATGGAGTACTTTAAGAATGAGCTTTTTAAGGACAACTGATGTCTGACTGCTAGTAATACTGAAGGAATTTTTCAAAATGAGCATTGTTATGAAGCCAAGATCCCGATCTACCAGCTCCTTAAGGACTGCCGACGCAATGTGGTAATGTGGTTCGCTTGTTTCTTTCAGGCTCTCCATTATGACACAGAGATATGTCCCAAGAAAGTCACAGGCTTTAATTTTGATTTGATAGGTATTGCATGGTTATTGAACATGTTCAGCTGCTGAGTTGCACAATTATTAGTAAGAAACAAAATTATGTAGCTTTTTCTTGTAAAATGCAGCGTATGTAATTTTTAAAAAGAGAACAGTTTTCGTACATTTTTTAACATGTTACACAGATTTTACCCATTCAGCAGTCGGGTACAATCCTTACAGTTAGGTATGCTGCCTAAAAATCTTCTGTACACTTATTTCAGTAAGAGAAATCATAACACAAAGCTTGTATTTCTGGAGACTGGAGAGTGAAATGAAGTTATAGGTTGTGTGAGCTATTTTGGGAAGCTTACATGTAGCTTTGCTGCATAAATAGACTGACTGGTAGAGATGTGACCTAAGAAGCAGCAGACTTTGTAGCAGCATGTGTGAGACTGTGCTGTGTTATGCTTCATGTGTTTCCCCTGCTCTCTGAGGCTTAGACGAGTAGAAGTAGTCTGTGATATTGATCTGTCTGTACAATTTTCTTGAATATTTTTCAGTTATTAATCAGCAAGGCTTTGTCTTTTGAATAATTCTTTTTCTTTATGCTTTTTAAGCATCACTTCATGCTTTTTAAAACTTGGTAGACACTGACAGCACAGCTTTCTATGAAGTATGAGAAATAAATTCCATTTACTCACTTAATGTGTCCCACATTTTGTTCTTCTCTCTGTCTTAGTAAAGCCACCATAATTTTAATAAACACGTAATAGACTAATATGTAACGTAGCTATATGTTACATATATAAAAGATGTATTTTAAAATATAGCTTTTTTAATATATAAATGGCTGATGTGTTACTGAGGATAGACTAGTGACTAAATACAGTTCTTTGTGAGAATATACATCCAGTTAATTGAATATTACCCTTATAAAACTTTTGTGTTTCAAATAGTTTTGGCTCTGAGCTAAAACCATGTGAGGAGTACTGTTAAAGGAGTTAGATATCTTCCAGTTATCTTTTACTGAAACCATTTTGTAGTAAAAGGAAATTAAGTATACTTCTCAATCTAAGGAGTAGTCCTAGCTGTTCTCAGAAAGTGCTAAGGCAGAGTTCTGCTGAAATAAATGCAGTAAGTAGTATCTTTATGTCTTTATTAAAATTCAGTGCTATGTTGGTAAACTAAATACTGCTAATGTGCTGCATTCTGTGGGGTGTCTCCAAGGAAGTGAGCTAAAACATACATACCTTAGCTATTACGTACAACTGTGCAAATAAATCAGGACCTCTGATTAAGTTTTCCTTTTTTTTTTTTTTTTTTTGGTTGTTGACTGCCTCCATTAATTCTTGCAGGAAAAAAAGTAGTTTAGAAGAAAAAAAAAAATCCTTGTAACTAATAGTTGCAGGCTAATTTGAGCACCAAGTATTCTGTCTAAAATACCTTCCTGCCTCCCTTTTGTTGCTGTGGCCTTTAGTCACAGCGCTAATCTGATATCTGAGAATACCTGTTCTGCTGGTTGTAAGCTGGGAGTCCTCTGCTACCCTGCTGTTTGGGAACACGACCTGAGCTCAGAGGCGGCTCTCAGGGAGACACTTGAAGGCTGCAGGAGAGGGTACATGCTGTTCTGCAGCGCTGTGGAGCAAAGCCAGGCAGGCCCTGTCCCAACCAGAGGGAAAACGGAGTGCGGAGATAAGAGAGGATGGGAGGGAAGCGCTGCCGGCCCACACGGAGCCCAGCTGCTGGCTGCCCGCGGGGCGGGGGCAGCTGGGGCCGGCCCGCCCTGCCACGCCGCCCGCCTGCAAGCTGGGCCTGAGCGGGCCCTGCCTCCAAAGCGGCTGCTTGGCTTTGCTTCGTCTGCATTGCTGCCTGATCCTTGCGTTTGCACCCGTGGGTCAGCGCCGTCCTGCAGTTCTCCAGGAGAGAGTAACAACAATATAGTCTTGCCAGAATATTAATGCTTAGGGACAAATTAAATCAGGGTTACATCAGAAGCGCTGGTAGGTGTTCAGGCCAGAAGACCTGTCTGAGATCCTTCTTGAATCTCTTGATATAGTGATCCCACTCTATGTGAGGGGAGCAGGAGTGCCTGGGAGGAAGGAGAAGATGAGTCTCAAGAACACAGGGACTTGACTGACAGGACTGATTTAAAGTGTGCATACCCTTCTTGCAAGGGTTTGAGAAAAAATGATCCCAGATTTCCTCTACCATTTCTCATGGGAATAAAGTTCCTGTGAAGATCAGAAACTGGGCTGCCAAAACACAGAGGCCAGTGAAAGGACAGAAGAGATGTAAACATAAGACAGAAAAACCTCTGCTCTTGGTGCCCTGAAATCAGACTCCCTCTTTGTCCAAAAGATACAGTAAGTTCAATGTAAAAGCATATGTGTGGTAAAAGCATGATATTATTTTCAGTATCAATATTAGAAAGCAATCAAAGGGTACCCCAGCTGACTTGGAGCACATGCAGGTGAGCCCAGGCTGTGCTGATGCCTCCCCTTTAAAGCTGCATGGGCTGGGGATGGCTGCTGTTTACTGTGATGGTAGGGACCGAAGGCAAACCTTCTCTTTCCTTTGTGGCTTGTTAAATTTATCCTAATGTTATGGTGACTGAAGTAAAAGCAGATGGTTGGTATTTATACAGAACAAGAAAGTGACATATAAGGGTTATTACCTGTTATGTTATTGCTGCTCAATTCTACCACCCATTCCCACTCATTCCTCAGTTCAGGGTGTGATTGTGAAGTATAGTTTTATATCATAAATCCTCTGGAGAATAATCTAGAAGGGATAAATGTTTGTGCAGGCTTTTCAACTAAGACAATTGATGCGTCTTTTTATTCCAGAGAAGAAATAACAAGGAAGTAAAGAAATCACAGTGAATGAAACTTTGCCTGAGACAGCCAAATGATAATATGATTACATATTCTTGACTATTTGATAATAATATGTAATAATTTAAATTAATAATAACTTTTGATAATTTTGAATATTAAAAAAACTATTTGGAAGAACTTTATTAAAATTTTGGAAATTTAAATGAGAAGTTGAGAATGCTTGCTTGATGGCAAGTCAAGCAAGCAGCCTCATTTTTGGACAGACTACAACCTACTGCCTGGAAATGGTGCAGTTGATCAGACTTTAGAACTGCCTTTGTTTTTCATTATATATATATATATAAAACTAGCCAAAAGAGCTATAAGCCTCTGGAGTATTGTCAGCTTTTTTCCCCAATTCTTTCTGCATTATGTGACTAGAGATAGTTATGTGTTTACTTTGTGAGTTGGCATTGCCAGCTTTTCTTTTGCTTTTGTAATATTGGCCAGTTCAGGCTTTTCTGGGTTTTGGAACTTAGGGTAGGTTGACCTGCAAAGGGCACAGCCTGTCTAGTCACCCAGAGAGCAGAGGTCTTCAACAATTCAGTCTGTGGTATTATGTAAAACAAAGCACCTGCTCTTACTTAGCTCTAGAAGTGAGTGATATTGCTTGTCTGCAATATGATGGAAATTACTGAAAGATGTTGTCAAATATGACATATTTATCAGTCTATGACATATTTATAGATAAGTGGGGCAAAACTGATCTCTTGTATGGACTTTTCCTGACCTTTAATATGCGGATCACAAGAGGGATGCTAAGTAAAATTTTACTGAATGGAGACAGCAAAATTGTTGTGGCTTGACATCAGTGAATAGCGTTGTTTCTGGGGCAGAAGAGCTAGAACAAGCAAACAAACAGACATTCAGCTATGCTGACCTCAGGTAGGTACACTGCTCTCCTGACTTAAAGGTACCGTGAAGTGGAACTCTGGAATAAGTGTGACCCAGTCTTTTGGGAGCCCTGTCTGACAGGAGGAAGCTGTGGCAACATCACACTACTTTGGAACTAGCCATCCCAAAACAATTCAGTTCTTTGATTAATCCCTTGGCGCTAGCAAGCCTATTGCCATTACAAAGATGATGAATATATTCAATAAATGATACTGAGTCATATACATCCAGGTTATTATTATCAGACCTGTATTTAAAGTTAGCTGCTGACTTCCAGGATGGAAATCCCACTGCTGGTGAGATCACCAAAACCTGGGTAGTCCTTGAAGGAATCCTTGTCTACAGGGCAGAGAATGTTAACGTAGGCAAATGTAAGTGTGAACAATATTAACAGCATTCATATCACTTAGCTGCTAAAGGGTTAAGGCTTTTTACTTCTGTGTTGGGTGAATATCTTTTTCTCTAGAGTATTATGATTGTCTCTGTGAGGCATTGCTGGTGATATTACTTGTCCCTTGTTGCCATATCTCATAAAACTGCTCTTAAACCACAGAGGATTGGGATCTCACATAATATACGAGCGCACTTTTAGTAGCTGAAGGTATTGACTAGAGTGCTCTGGGAAAGTTCAGTGCAAGCTGCACACCATTCAAACTCATAGGTAGGGATTGAAGTACAAATATCAATGTAAAATTGTGAGATTTCTGTTGAGGAAAGCCTGGAAGCTATAGATATACTCTTTCCTACATGAAGTCTGACTTTGATGGACTTCATAGGTGAATTTATTAAGAAAAATAGGCTTTCATAAGGAGTATGGGCCTCAAATCTAGACAACCATAGAAATTCATGGTGGTATATATACTTTTATTTATTATTCAGTGCTAGTGAGAAAGTCTGCAAAGTCAGTTTGACACTGTTTTCCAGAGTGGGACATGTTAAAAAGTGGTTTTTTTACAAATGAAAGGGAAAAATTGCAGTTTTGTCAACAAAGTTGTGATGGATTTTGAAATTATCAAGTAGTCTATTTTCTAACAGAATAAGACATGTCCTCATGGGCCTGGCCAATAGTCTTCCTAACCTAGTATTCTGTCATCACCTGTAGCAACAGGAATACCTAAGTCCCTGTCCAGTTTCTGCAGTCCATCATGTCTTCCAGCATTTACTGGTGTTGTATAGGGATGTTACAGGGTTCACCATGGCCTTCTCTTTTACAGATCATCTGTGTACCTGTTTGCCTAATGCCTTTTCTGAATTAGCCAATAAACTGTCTTCCCCTGCAGCCTTCTGACAACTTTTCACCTATGTAGGAAAGCCACTTTCTTTAGTGTGCTTTAAGATGAGTTCTGTCGTTGCAGCATTTCATGAGAGTCTGAATTCACTTATCCAACAGCTTCATGATTCTGTGATGTTCAGTTATGACCTCCTCAGCCTTTTCTTGTAGACATGGAAAAGTTGTGTTTTCCTTCTTGTGTTTCCCTAAACAGGTGCTGCCCCATCCCTTGATCATTTTAGCTCCCATTCATTGTGTTTCCTCAAAGACCACTGTGTCCTTGAAATACAAAGACCAAGGCAGGCATTACCCAAGATGTGAACACACCAATGTTCTCAGACAGTTTTTTTTTTTTTCTCAGCACCTTTGTGAATGTCCAGTATGCTGTTAGCCTTTTTTACTGCCATTTCAGATTGAGCTGTATTTTTAAATGATTTTTACTGGGGTTTTTAGCCGCTTTTTTGGCATGTTCCCATCTCTTTGTAGAGCAGAAGAATTAGAGTTGCCATCATAAAATCCAGTTACTTTAACATTAATATGAGAAGAACTCCTTATTAGAATAACAAATGTGTTTTTTTTTTAAATAAACAAACATTGTAAATCATGCCAAAGAGAACAAATTGCAAAGTGTGACTCCAGCAAAGAAAGGCACTTTCTCCGAGATACTTTCTTTGAAGCTACATCCAGATTGATTTATTTGAAATTCTTTCTCCACCACACACAACCACACCATTTAGTTCTCTGCCACTCACTTGAGTGTACTAACACTTTCAGTTTTCCTGAAAATACAATCTTGTCTTTACAGCACAGTTTTCACACCTTGTCCTTGAGCACATCTGGTGTGTTATGAGCTTGTGGACAAAGCTCTGTTCAAATCTAACAACCATGAGGCCCAGTAAAGATGTGACATTTCGGTGTCTGTCCCTAGTGTGAAATAAGGGAGAGGACAGCAAGTTCCATGGGGAGTTCACTTGACAGCTCAGCTGAATGACCAAAAGCCCATTTACAGCTGGTTCAAGTGAGGATAGAAGGTAGTCCCAACCTGGATCAATGTTGAGATACCACGATGGAAATCTTCTCCCTTGCCTTCCATTACGCCATGTCTGAACCAATGTTTTGCATCTAATTCCACACTGAGGGGTTATCTTTCTTCCTACCTTGTATTCTGAGAAGCACAGTTATAGTGTAAAGCATAACAGATGGGATTCAGCTGATCTAGACGGATTTTTATCATGCCTGTTCTAGTAACCTTTTGGTGGAAAGAAATACTTGCTCTCTATGACGTCTCTGTGACATATTTTAGATGCCTGCCTCAGAAAAAGAGGTACTCTTGATGTCAATGATTTTATCAGCCTAAGAACCACTCAACAAAAAGTAATACACATACATGAAATCTAACTTCTATGTGGACACCTGCAGTATGCATATATAGACAGATTAATTATTTCTGATGCAACTAGCTTAGCTTATGCAGAATACATGCTTTAATATTTAGTAGTTTTGCTATTATCTTATAATATAAGGGGAAGATTCACATAAAATAAGGGAAGTTCAGTATGGAATAGGAAGTATTAGAACACAACCGCAAGAATAAACCAACTGCTTAGGCTAAATATAGTATTGGAAGAACCTTGCAGTCAAAGTGAGGTCAATTCACAACCATGAAATCACTAAGCAGTGATGTCATCATTCCAATGACAGTACAAATTACTTAATCTCATTATTGTGATTCCCATCAGATTTCAGCTATGGTGGTTTCTAATTCAGACTAACATGCACTAGAGCATGTTTCTTAGCTCACATTACACAACCAGAAGTAGATTTCTGCACTCCTTTATTTGGTACCATTGCTGATACAGTGAAGATGAGGGCATTAATGATTTAGGTGCATAGTACAATATTATATGACATTTTAAATATTTTTCTTTCATCAAAAATTATGAAAGCTTTTCAGATATATAATGTATAAAATGACAGAACAGTTTCAGAAACTAAATGGCAGAAACAGATTTGTTCATCTGACCTCATTTTCAAGGATTTGAGAGGGACAGAGAACTCATGACTTAAATTTGTTGCTTCTCTATTTCATTTGCAATTTTTATAACAGCACTTTTTGATGCCTTTATGAGTACACCCAAATACTAATACACTCAAAACCTCATGCACTAATTAAAAAATAATTTTCTCTATAGTTATTCAAGAAATACTTTTCCCCTTCTATCAAAATGTTAAGCACTAAAAAAAAAGAAAGATGATTACTTCAGAAACATTAAAAACGTCATTTTTTTTGTCAGGTCTTTCAAAATAAATCCAGCACAGATCAGTGTTTAAAAAATCATTCTTGTAGCTCCATTGTGCTTTGTTTCAATTTAGTAATTTAAAATCATTATTCAAATAAACCATTTGAATAAAAAATTAGCTTAGACTAGAAAAAAAGGAATTTATGAAAGAAAGCTTTCAATATTTCTGAAATTTATCCTTAAATTTCTCTTAATAATTGTAAACTTTTTGTGGGTTTTTTTTTTTTTTTTTTAAGTTTCAATTTTGGGATAGCTATATCAGTTATCTAAATTTTGAAGAACTTCCCATATGCAGCTATGTAATAACCTACTGAAAAAAATCTCTCTATGGTGTTTCATAGAAAGGACACAAATGCTACATTCCTACAGTACAACACATGGCAAAGAGTTGCATGTTGGCGCTTGCTGTACTGCCCTGGGAGCTGGTGGGATGCTGCTGCAGCAAAGCCAGTGAACCCTCTGAGACTGTGACAGGCTGCTTGTGGAACCCCAGTGACTAATTCCACATGGTGTTGTACCACACGTCATAGCTGCTGCCAGCATCCAGCCCCGCACTCATCAGGGCAGATTGCTTTTAGGAAATTCTTTCCAAGAGGTATATATTGAGAAGTAAGCAGCCACTCACTATGAAAGCTTCTTGAGTGCTGCTGCCCTGAAGAGTCCCCTACACGAGATCAGTTATATAAGATTATCTTCTTTTCAGAGCTTTATATTCATAATCATCTTTATTTTCTCAGATGTTTCCACATTTAGTAGTTTTAAGCTTGTGAGCTTGCTTTCACTTGATATGCGGTCTTTCCTTGACTTAATATTTCTTTTTCTCTTGTCCTAGTCCTCTATATATGCCTTACTATTGGGTTCTGACATTAACTAGTTTATCTTTTCTTCCTCCCATTTGCATGCACATTTTCTGTCCGAGTTTCCATCTGAGTTAGAAATAGCTTTTGCCATATGAATGCCATTAAAATTTACCTTTGCAAGACTGCCAGAAAACTGTTCTTTTTATACTCCACTTAATGAAAAAAATACTGGTTTCAGTTTTAGCCTTCAAAACTTCCAGATATAAAATAGGTATTTTTATGTCTAAAACTGAGCAATTGTGTTACTGCAGCTTCCATCCTTCCTAGTTCAACATCTCCTATATTGTTTGACACCCTTATTGCCATACTGTGAACACAGATATGTTCAAATCAGTTTAATCCTGTTAGTATATTTGCACCTTAGATGTGTGATGCCTGTAATGTTGGTCAAAAGTCCTTTCATGGAAATGTGCATATCTACTTGAAATATATAATCTATGTTATACAGTATAACTTACACTTTCTTTGTTGTATTTTCCAAGTGTGTCCAGTGAGCACAAAATTTTCTTTACCTCTTACAAGTTGTATATCTTCACATTCATTGTGAGAAGCCGCGGTGTGGTAAAGCCTGCACTCCTTATGTTCTATAAGACCAAGTAAAGTGCATCACATCTCCAGAAGTGAACTTCTCGGTCTCACTAGTAATTATTCTTGCTGATTTTCATTGCGTGCCATCCTGAGGTGTCTGAATTAAACCCTATGCATAAATACCTTTTTGCTTTTCCCGATTCTAACTTTTTTTCAGTCAAATATTTTTCTTTCATAAAAATCTTTCTTTCACCAATCTTCTATTTTTTTCTCAGTATAGCTCGAGTAATGTTTATACACTCAAGTCTAATAGTCACACAGCATTCTCAGCTCTCACTTTTAAAAATGAAAGACAATGATTATAGAAAATATTGTAAATTTCACAATTTAAAAGGTGAGGAAAAGATCTGTTGCTTTTAAAATCTTACCATTTTAAGACAATCTCTTCACCTATTCTTGCATAGTCAACATGGGAATTTGTATAAGTCCAGAGGGCTGTTCAGAAAATCAGAAATGACATCCTAATATAGACAGATGCTCCCAGATTTCCTCTGAGCTCTCTCCCCAGGGACTTCTGGGGAGCCTGACTTAAAAACCCTGTTTTTTCAAGCTTTGCCTTGGAAAAAAAAAAAAAAAAAAAAAAAAAGTGACTTTTTGGGTGTATTTACTTCTTGTTCTTGATTAATATGTGTATTTACTTTGCATGTTTTGCATAAAGATTGTGTGATACTGCTTTTATCTGTTGGTGTTGAAGTGCACACAGGAAAAAGGAAATACAAAGGAAGGACATTTCATAGACTGAAATGCTGTTTCACAGATGCTGGGTAGATTTTGTCCAATTTCTGTGTACAGTTTTGAATTATTTTTCATCTGTTAAATCTGAAACTGCATAAAAATGTTGGCAGGTATAGCCCCATTTTGTGGAGAGAAATATGATTAAGTAAAGGTGAAGATTTAAAAGTCAGCAGGCCTGTGCTTGCAGTAAGAGTGTGAGACTTCTATTTAAGCTCCCTCTGACAGACCCAGTGAGGGTAAAATGGAACATATTTGTCTATGATAAATGAAAATTTCAGGCCAGGAAAGAACAACAGTAACATCAGTACCTCAGCTGGTAGATGTTTTGGTAGTACTCATCAGTGCATGTTTCTTAGTGGCAGAGGCCGTATTAGTCCCTTGTTGCTCTCCTTGCATACTTATTTTGGCCACCAAACACACGGAGTTACCCTGAGAAGTTCAGTAGTGGAAAGGGAGAAAACCCCACCATCTGTTCTTACTGGCTATAAATTGAATTAAGGCCATGAAAGGATCCCTTGCTGGTGCTGAAGCCTGAAGACCCTTTTCCCACCCACTTTCATTGTAGCACAAGTTTTCTTCAAACCATTTTACTGATGTGAAAGCAATTAAAAATGTACAAACAATATTCCATTTGAGCATGCTTCTGTAACTTGCAGTAGGCAGCTAGGTTGAAAGGAGCATTTACGGAGATGTTGTTAAGGCTTCCAAATGAATTTCTTGTTTTCTTTATGTAATCCTCAATTTTACATTACTTTAGTCTTAAAATACTGAATTCTGAAATTGAAATATATGAACTAAAATAATTTAGTTTCCTACTATTCTTTTTATCTCTTGACAGTCATCCAACCACCTGGGCATGAAACAATTCATGTAATTGAACAGGTTGCAGTTTCAAATATACCCTGCTCAGTCCTAGAGTCTTGTTTATTTGGGAACAACTGTTCCTTTAAATGGAAAAAAAAAATATACACTATAAACTATAAACTATAAACACTATAAGCTACACTATAAACTAAGTAAATGCTTATTTACAGCAGCAGACAATTGGGTTTTGATAGCTTTTCATTCCTGGATCATATTCTTTCTCTTGTTCCATCCTTTTCTAAATTTCTTTATGTTTATTCATCATTTAATACCCACTCTTTCACAATTTAATTTTTCAGAGATTCTGAAGTCAAACCAGTCCTGATTGTGTTCTATCAACATAACAGGGCTGAAAGGAGAATTGGGTGTGTGTCAGGAACTACTGTGATTAGTTTCTGACCAGACTGAATAACAATGATGTTTCGCTGACTTCTTTTCTGCCTTTAGTCTGCAGTAAAACCTCTGCATGAATAAGATAATGAGATAGTAGATGTGTGCCTTTCCTGTGATAAGGGGAAAAACATTCTGGTCAAGTCACTCTGGCTGTTCTTTGGTTTGTGTCTTTGATGGGGAACATTTTGGCTCTGTCTTTCCTTTCATAACATGTCCTTTCATAACTCTCAGTTCTTTTCATGTGCTTTAAAAAACAGACTTTTAAAATTGGAAATGTAATGTTTGCCTAGTGTGCAGCTCATGATACACCAAAACCTGCACTGTAAGTATCCCCATACCTCCAAAGTTTCAGTATTACTGCTCAGTGCCCATTTCTATAACTGCTCTATTAATTCTAGAAGGCACTTAGTGTCCAAAGAGGAGAGTAGATTGTTACCTTCACCCTCTCTTTAGTATATTTAAATCCTGATTTGATAGTTTTGTCTGCCTTAAGTTGCTGACAGTTCAAAATATATTTCACAATAGAAAGAAATCTGTGATTTAGATCCCAAAGACAGTAAAGCTGTGTACCAGGCTGTTACCACTGTTACCTGTTATTACAGGAAATCCTGGTGATAAGAATCTTTCATTTTTTACCCACACATAGAGGAAATCTGTCAAGAATCAAGGAATAATTGACACAGGGTGTGTGGGAGGGGGAGGGGATTGCAGTATTCGAGGGGAAATATACACAGCATAAGAGGTCTTTTGAAAGTTAGAATATTTTCGAAAGGCATGAGAAGATAATACAGGAACCAAAGTCAATGGGACCCCTTGGTCTAAATTTGCTGATCATCAGTGATAGGCACTAACATTGCATAATTAATTACTTTTCAAAAGTTCAACCTATTCTGTGTCAGTTCTCAAGCAAACTGTTCAGATAACCTTCATTTAATGAGCTGGAAAATGATGCTGGCTGGCTCAGTGATATTGAAGCTGTGCCCTTTGCAGCCCAGTCTGCAAAAGCTTGTTTTTTGATTTATTCTCTAGGGAACACTGGCCAAGCTAATCTCTGTTTTGGTTTTTGTTTTAGTGTCCCTTTTGACATTAGTCAAGACATGATAGTGGCCTCAGTGCCATCTGGTCTGAACTCCATGCTGTTAAGGAAAGATCTATTCTTGCCTAGGTTTCAGTATGACCAAAATGACTGTTTAGGTTTGGTGCCATGTAGAGTACAGGACATTTGAGAAAACATATTAAGTGACTCAGTTGATATTGGCACAGGCACTGTTTTTATGCTTGGTAACACTATGATTAGTGACTTAATTGCTGACATATGTTTTCCATTCTTTAAGGGTCAGAGACGTGAGCTGGGAAAACATTAGGAACCACTCTTTGAACACCTAGTGGAGGCATCAGCCTTCATAAACTCTCAGCATTTGTGGCAACTCAAATACCACAATTGCCTATTAAAAGGATTTTTTCTCTTACAACTGTGATCCTGTTATCAGTCAGTTTGTAACTCATTTTCTTCTTGTTGCAAACATGCACAGAGAGCCCTTTCCAATGAATCTGAATTTCACCTGTAGAGATCCGCATTTCCATAAAGCCATAGCAACTTAGAATGGTTTGTGTTGGAAGACACCTTAAAGACCATCTGTCTGCAACCTCCTTGTCATGGGCAGACACACCTTTCCTCTGCTAGGTCAGTGACTGACAGCCCCATCCAGCAGAGCCCTGAAGACTTCCAGGGATGAAATTAACATGCCTGGGTTTAGGCCTTACTCATATTTATCAGCAGTGCCACAGTTTTTCTTTGATTCACAGATAGTAATTACATTTGCATTTTTGGCAAGCAGGATGTTCACAGCTGTGAAGCAATGTATTTTTCTCCTTGGAATATCCATTCTTGAAAAAGGCTGGAAATGAATAACTAGGAAATGATATTTTGTAAAGCCATCACAGCTTTTCATCTTGTCCAAACAGCTTTTCCACTACAGAAAGACTTCCCTCCCCCACAGTTTCTCCCATGTTAGTAAGATGACCATATGACTTTGTTACTGATATTGCGCATTTATAACTTTCTCACAATTATTTATTTCAAAATTAAAATATTGCTTTGTATTTATGCCGTTAGTATGGCATGTGTATCATTACATGGGTTTAGGTGGATGGGAAGAATGCATTTTTCAGTTTCCAGTAGCTCCTCAGAATGTTTTGCTTCATCACCTAAAACTGATTGATTTCCCAACCAGTAGTTATGTTCGTATTGGTTCTTGGTACTAGAAATAGAAGTTCTGTATGATTCATTGTAACTGAAAGCAAAACACTGTATCTTTTTTAACATTCAGATAGACCAGCTGCTCTCTCTGCATTCTCAATTTTTCTTTTTTTCTATTTGAGGTATTGAGCATGGTAATATTTGGGCTTTTACTTCAAAATAAAATTTTATTTTAGTTTAAATACTTGTTGGCAACTGGAAATCTAGAATCAAAACTTGAAGAGTTAGTTTTCAGGAACTTTCCAATTGCTTTCAAAAATCGCAAAAAATAAAATAATAATAAAATTGTGATAATAATTTATATTTCAATCCAGTGGGTTTTTTGTTTGTTTGTTTGTTTGTTTGTTTGTTTTTATCTAGAGAAGAAAATCTAAGGGCTATCAGCTCAGAATGTACTTTTGCTCACTTGCACATCCCTTCTCTCGAATCTTTAATATGAAGTATTGATAAATATAATTTCATTTGCTGCAGATAGATATTTCCTAAAAGGGATGAGCTTGCTTAAAGGATCCTTTATTTTTTCTTCTCCCTTCTCCACACATGTCCAGTCCATTCCCCTTTTGCGTTCTGCTCCTCTTTTTTAAGTGTGTGAATCTTGTCAAGGATTTTACCATACAAATACCGGTGAAAATGATTTTGAGAGCAGACTTCTGAAACTCTTTGACCTTGCTATCTCTGTGTTGCTCAGAACAAGCATCTGGTTTCAGACTTACTTTCTAGTTCATTTGATGTTAAATTAGCCTCAGACACTGTATTCATTGATAGTAAATTAAAGGACCCATTTCCTGAAATTTAGCTTTGCAGAATGAGGTCTAGTACAATATTTTTTATTGCAGGTGCTTGGAAAATAAATTAAATCCAGCTTCCCATAAAGGATAGAATATAGAGACAATCACAAGCATTACTGCATAATGTAATAGTTCTTGAAGATTTAAATGATACAGATATTCCCATAATTGTTTATTTCACCTTCTCACATGCCAGGGAATGGTACGAACTTTAATATTTGAACTATAAGCAAAAATTCTCTGCCTTACCTCTCTTCTTTAAATGCTCATTGAGGAATTTCTTTTGTTTTAATCAAACATGTAATTTTTCCAGCATGTTATCCCTTAAATTGTACAAAATCCGTGAATACTCTGAAAATTTATGCTTACTAAACTGCACTTCTATATTGACACTGAAGTTCATTAGCAAAAACTGTATTTACTGAATGCTGCTTCTTCATGCCTTGGAGAAATCACATATAAATTTTTTTCTGTTTTCATTGCCTTAACTATTAACACTCATGGAAAAAATTCAGAGGAAAATAGTACACAAACCTGCTATCTTTTTTAATAGTCTGTGTTTCTCATGGATAGACAAAAAGGTCTGTGGGCAAAAAGCCATGGCTGTGAGGGGTAAATAAAGAGTAGTGTGGGAAGATATGCACTGACAAGGCTTCCTTAATGCAAAACTATGAAATTCCCAGGAGGAATACTTGCCCATGAGCTGTCCTGGCAGGGCGGTGTAGTAGGATATTCTAAGCACATATTTAGCCACTGACTGGTTTTTCTCCTTTACACTTCAGTAATGTTTCATCTGGTGCATTAATTGTCCATTTAACTTTTTTTTTTTTTTTTAATTTATTTAGTCCTTTACTGTTCTGAAAAAATACCCAAACCCAAACAAAACAAACAAACCACTTAATTCTATCTGAAAAGAGAATTCAGAATAATTTTCTTTGTCTCATAGAACTACTGCATGGTGGGGCAAAAAATAAAACCACATCCTTAAAAAATCTAATCAGCTTCTCACCTGAAGTGATAAAGATTTTATTCTTTGTTTTCTAATTTTTTTCGTAATATTTCTTATAATAAATATTTGGTGAAGGGTGTTTTTTTGTTTTGTTTGCTGGTGGTTTATTTTATTCTCTTTTCTTTTCCTGTATTTTTTCTCCATTATTCCCTTCTTTTACATGGAAATGTTACAAAAATACCTGTTCTAATGTCTTCCTCTGCTGCATTTTTATGGAGGGGATCTTGAAAAGCACATGTACCAAAACAAGCAAATAAACTAGTCCTCTACTCTTCCTATTCCTTCACAGGTTTTCTAGAGGAAAACCAGTAAATTCCTAAATTTTTAAAAATTTCTAAATTTTAAAAAAATCTAATTTTTAAAAAGATTCTAATTTTCTATGAGGAAAACCAGTAAAATTCTAAATTTTTCATTTCCTCACCTGTATCTGCTTTTGATATATCCTTAAAAAAACAGTGTTTCTGATACTTCTCTTGTTGCTAGTCCAAAACTCCTACTACCGAATTAAAACTCCCACTACTAAAATTAACTGGTATTAATTTTAGGTGGCATGTAGGTTGTTATTTGTTTTGTTTTGGTTGTTTCTTAAGATTCAGAACTCTTGGCTCTCTACAAAGTTTTCAGGTAGTGAAATGTAAGCCCAGAAGAGGATAAAATGATTCAGTCAGGATGACTCACCCAGCGAGAGAACAGGTTTTTGTATCCTCTTATTCTACTTTACTCCCACAAAAGAAACAAATGCAACAAAGGATATCCTGATAGTCTCTCCTTCAGCTGCCTGGGCCCCTCTTCCTGTCTGATTAGGGCTTCTCCTTGGGAGCGCCAGGCTGTGGGTGGGTTTTTCGGCAGGCCGCGGGGCAGGCGCGGTGATGGACGGAGTGAGGCAGGGCTCCGGGCACCCCGGCCGAGCTCCGCTGAACGGCACTGCTCCAAAAGGAGCTTTTACTCGGCTAAATTGTCAGTTCTCCTGGGAACACCTCACAGGATGAAATAGCAAGATGTCAGGGCAAAATAGTCGAAGAGGTTGTTCCAAAAGCAACAATGTTAAACTGGCATTTTTTCATCTTTAGGAACTGATGAGAGATAGTGGACTTTCTCCTCGCTCTCTTGGATTGTGCATTTTGTAATGTTTCCTGAGTGATATAATCACCTCCTTGGCGCCAGCAATTATGGCGTGTGCTATCCCAATTTTAGTAATGACATCAGGATCAAGAAAATAGACTTCTGGAATCTAGTTGCCTGACAACTCTTAGTCAGTTGCCTGACTTTTTTGCACTAAGTCAAGTCAAGTATGCACAATTTTTCCTGGTAACAGGAAATTTCATTATGCAAAAAAACCGCCCTTATGCTTTTGATTTTTTTTTTTTCTATTTGTAAACATGTTAATCATTTTGTCTCGAGAAACTCTATAGTTCAGTTGTTATGATTTGTCCAGAATTTTGAATTATTTTGTTAGTTTAAACATACATTCTTTTGGAGTTTGGGGAAGGGCTTGTGGAAAGGGTGAGAAAAGGCAGGACATTTTGCCCCATAGAGGAATGCAGCAGATGAGTCGTTACAGCAGGGAAGATGGTTGATGGACAAAACCAGTAGAAAGCAATCATCTCCCCTCTCAAATTTTTAGTGCAAATTGAAGCGCGAAACTTATTCTATGGAGTTGGTTTGTTCTTACAGATAACTCTGTAAGTGATGAGAAATTTTTGACTAGCCTTGATAGATCTACAGATATATATTTCTGCATTGTACTAGACTGAGCTGTAAGTTTTAATAGAATGATTTGGTCTTGCTCTACGAGAAGAATTTCACAGAAGATTTTGTTTTGCAAAACACAGTGATTTTTAACAGCTTTGGCTTGCCATGTCAGTCACATTTATTAAAAAAAATATTTTTCAGCTGCTCTTTCAATTAACTGCCTATAATCTACGTGTAGGTTTATTTAATATTGTAAAAAAATGCCTTGCTACAAGCAATGTAAATTGGCATTTCTGTTACCACATTCCTTCACTGAGAAAGACTCATTTCTTTGATGAGGCATGCTTAGCTTAGCACTGTGTGTGGCATCTGAAGACTGTAGCAACCAGTGTTGGAGGTTTTTCTCTCATTTCTAGTTAATTTTTTAATAGTCCTTGAACATTTTTAGACTCTTGTTTGTTTAGATATTTTAACAAATGTGAATTGTATAATATGTATAGTAACTTCACACCTCGTAATATTTTCTTTGTTTTATTAATACATAAAACACTAAATTTATAGCTCTCTAGGTTTTGCTTTGTCACATTTGCTTTCAGAATCCAACAGTCATTTACTCAATAGAGATCTTACAGTGACTGGTAGAAACAGACAATATAGGAGCATAAGAGATTGTAACAAGAACATGCTTATATTACGGTAGTAGTTAATGAAAATGAGACTGTGAATGAAGTGTTCCAATGATCTCGAGGATGAGCAGAAGATGAAGTTAATCAAACATGTATTGTAGCCAAAATGGAATGTGTTCTTCATCTATGTACTAATTTTTAGGAGGCAAACCTGCAACACTGCATTTGAAGTCAGATTTCTGATAGTCTGCCATTAAGAGCTGTTGGTAGTGCTACAGCAGGCTGAAATAGAAAACTGGAGATAAGCAATAGTAAATGTAAGGGTCTTCAACATGTGCTCAAATGTAAATACAATAAAGTGATATAGATGTTATTATGACTGAAAAGTCAAGCACAAAAGCCAAGATTGCATTTGACTTTGGAACTTTGGTTTAGTCCCGAGCATAAATATTTTTATACTTTACCTATGTGGTTCTAGGTTATTTTTACTCCACTGAGAACTCAAAACAAATGCAACTCAATTAATGACATATTCAGTATTTTATAATTTTCTTGCTTCTCATTATATGGTCACATGCTTTATTGACAATGTGCTGTTCATATGTGTTGTAAAAGCAGCTCCAGTGCTTTCATTAGCTTTTCTGTGCTGCTCACCATAAGACACTTTACTGTTTCTCACAGATGATAAATTAATTTTCAACTCATCCTTGTGATAGAAGGAATTGCATCATCCTTACTTAGTAGGTATTAAACCATGGAGATTAAAGTGAAAGTATTACCTAGCTCAAACATTCAAAATGCGTTGTCCAGGACTTTGTTTTTTTTATCTCCGTGGCATGGAATTACTCTTGTATTCAGAGTATTTTTCAATGAAACAGTGAGGAAATGATGAGGGGCTGGGTTATAAGGGACATGTAGCACTTCTACTTGCTGCTTCTTACCCTTTTCCATTGGCATTCACTTTTAGCACTCCCAGAGAGAGAGTTGTGGATCTGATGAACCTTTGATCCATCCTGAGCAGTAGCTGCTCAGAGGTTCTGAGTTAATCTCTGTTGGTGAGTGTTGATGGCTTAAGCATATGGATACCTCAAGAAGGAAAAATACTTAACTAGTGATGCATGATGAACTAGTCCCTTGGTGTAAGTGACTGGTTCATTATCAGGTGCTTTGCAGCTTGAGCAATTGTTTCCAGTTCCTGATAGTAAAATCACTCTTTGATCAGTACCGATCTTCTGTGGTGAAAGACACAAACTCCCCCCGCAACAGGAGCTTCTTCCTCAGAGTCCTTTGAGACTCTGGGTAAGACAGGAGATTTAAAAAAAAAAAACAAACCACTTCAAACTTTTTCAATAATGCTGACACATGAGGTGATAGACTTAAGCTTGTCCTATACTTATAGCTTCTTGAAATTTATTAAAAGGTTCACAGAATCTGTACAAAACCACAACATTTTTGCAGACACTTCGTACCCTACTTTGTACAACAAAATTTGAGTCACTAGAGTATCTCACAAAACAGTTCCTATGTCTTAAATATGAAAAAATATCATTTTCTCTGTCACTTTCTATCAACAGTTGACCCTCTTTCCCTCTTAAAAACTTGGAAAGAAAATTGCAGCACAGAATTTAGTAATTTAGCAACAAGAAAACACAATTCTATACAGTGGAACATCAATCAGCCCTCCTAGGTAATTCTATTAGGCATTATATTAATACATTTAGCATTAAAATAATCTAAAAATCTGGAAAAACAAGACCCAAATGATTCATTTTTGTAGATTATAATTTGCTTGGGACTATTGACATGAATTGTCTTTGACATTACACGCACTCAGTGAATGTGCTCAGGGTCTAATGCAAGTGTAAGTGTAAGTAAGATAATTCATCTCAGAAATCTTCCAAGGTTAGCTCCTGAACTTGTTACCCTTTCAAGGTTGTTGCCTGGATGTGGCAAAGAACTTCCAGAACTTAAATCACTACATATACCTTAATACATTTGGTAGAAGTCTAGGGAAGATGAAGATAAAAGATTAGCATATTTGGTAAACTAAATACAAATATACAGTATAAAATAAAAATAATTCAATATTAAAAAAAAATAGAAACCAAAAAAAAAAAAAATCCAATACCCAAAATGTAAAGAACTGAAATGAACTGAAGTGGAAAGGATGAAACAATTTTGCTAAACCAAAGTATAAAAATTTTAGAACTCTGAAGGTCTTAATGCCTTGAGCTTTCACCCTTTACAAAATATATAGCTTGCCTTCAATGATAATTACTATTAACATATCCCAACACAAATTCTTGTGGAAGTAGAATTTGTTTGTGATTAACTTCCAGCAATTACTTATTGCAATGAGAAAAATGCTACAATGGTGTGAGGGAAAAAAAAGTTTCCTGTCAAATATAATTATGTGTCCTTTATCTAAAACTTTCATTGTCATAGGCAATCTAGAACAATTCATAAAGAAATAACTGCAATTTCTTATCTAGCTGTCTCCTGTCCACCCTCCTCTGAAGCTTGCCTTGATTTCATGTTGATATTTATGTGTGCACATTGTACTGTGCACAAAACAAATAATCTTCTATATGCAAGTTCCCTGTCATTTAGGCTTTAGAGCTTCTTCTCTTTGGGCCTTTTTGTCCACAACCCTTATCCATTTTCTTCAATGCGCAATTTTTGAAGAAATTGTTCCTTAAGGTCAGTTGTGCAAAGATTTAATAATTATGAATTAAGTGATGCTGAGGATTGCAGGTCCTCTTGTCATAATAGTCACACCTCCTGGCTCACTGGATCTCTTTCTGAGAAGGACCTGGGCATTTTTGAATGAGTCCAGAGAAGGCCACAAACAAGATCAGAGGGCTGGAACACCTCTCCTAGGGGGATGGGCTGAGAGAACCGAGCTTGTTCTGCTTGGAGAAGAGAAGGGAGACTTAGAACACCAGGAAGACATTAGAAAACCTTCCGGTACCTGATGGGGATCTACAACACTCAAGGGAGACATTTTATGAGAGAATGTACTGACAAGAGACAAGTAATGTCTTTAAGATGAAGAAGGATAAGTTTAGATTAAATGTTAGAAAGAAACTCCTCATTCTGAGGATGGTAGACCTCTGGAACAGGTTGCCCAGAAACGTTGTGAATGCCCCATGCCTGGAAGTGTTCAAGGTCAGGTTGGATGGAGATCTGAAAAACCTGATCTGGTGGAAGGTGTATTCCTTCTCATGGCAGGTGGGCTGAAACGAGATCATTTTTTGATCACTTCCAAACCAAACCAGTCTATGGTTCTATCATTCTGTGCTGTATTTCCTGGTGTGGGGAAATAGCATGAAGTAACCACGAGCGCTTTGGCCTGCCACCTTCTGTCACAGGTACTCCTTGCAAAAGATCTTTGCCACTAATCACAGGGTAGGTGTAACAATATCTTCTGTGACCTAGCATTTATCACCATTGGGGCTGTATATGATGATGTTTCAGAAAGACAAGTTTTGCTGGGAAGGTTCCTAATGCATATTAGTGTTATGCCTTGGAATGTTTTTATCCATTATATGGACTCTGTGTTTTCATCAATACTGTAGGGTTTAAATACATTTGAATACTATAGGTCTGGAAGACTCCCTGTTTTCCTACATTTGCTTTATCATACCAGTAATTAATAAAGAATATAAGCAATTTAATTGCTTTTGATAAAGGCATTTGACTGTATTCACAGAAAGAGGAGGCTGAGCTCTTTCAGTGTATTGAATTTTCCATCTGTAGCACAAGTTTGGTTCTCAACCATGTTCTGCTAATATCTTAGGAAACTGCCTTTTAACTAGAGTTAGGAAATATGCTTGGTGAATGGTGTGTGTATTTTTATTAATTGATAAATAAGCATTTTTATATGCTTTGAAATTTTATTCTACTACATTTAAAATAAAATAAAATTAATCGCACTCTGTATTACAGTAAACTCATGCCATATGGTCACACTCGAGTTGGTTTTGTATCCCAGCATCCAAATACTGCCCAAAAATAGTAGTGCAGAAAAAGAAGTTGGTATATTTGGATCAAAACTCACCCTGGAAAGAAAAACAATTTTTATTGAACTTGAATAAACTAGGTAAAGTTGCTTTTTAAAAAAAGATCTGAAGATAGTTCTGTATTTATGCCATCCAGAGGAACCTAAACAGGCCGAAGAAGCAGGTGCATGGGAATCTTATGAAGAGTTTGGTGAGACCAAGTGCAAGGTGCTGGACTTGGGTCAGGGTAACACCTGAGGGGATGAACAGATCAAGAGCAGCTCCAGGGAGAAGGACTTATGGACTTATGAGGCTGGACATGACCCAGGCTGGACATGACCCAGGCTGGACATGACCCAGCCACGGGCACTCCCAGCCCAGAGAGCCACACGTGTCCTGGGCTGCATCCAGAGCAGTGTGGGCAGCAGGGCCAGGGAGGGGATTCTGCCCCTCTGCTCTGCTCTGCTGAGAGCCCACCTGCAGGGCTGCAGCAGCTCTGGGGCCCCAGCACAGGAAGGACATGGAAATGCTGGAGCAAGACCAGAGGAGGCCACAAAGGTGATGAGAGGGATAGAGCACCTCTACTATTAGGAAATACTAAGAGAGTTAGGTTTGTACAGCCTGGGAAAGAGAAGAGTTTGGGGTGACCTAATTGCAGTCTTCAAGTACCCAAAGGGAATTTACTGGAAGGATGGAGAGAGACCATTCACAAGAGCATATGAATTCACAGGACCAGGGGGAACGGCTTCAAAGTGAAAGAAAGTAGGTTTGGATTAGGTATTAGGAAAAAATTCTTTACTGTGAGGGTGGTGAGGCACTGGAACAGGTTGCCCAGGAAAGTTGTGGATTCTCCATCCCTGGGGATCATAGAATCATAAACCCACTTAATGACTTACAGATAGACTGCAATCAAATAATGGCAGTAATAGAATGGAGAACCATCAGTCCAGCTGAGACTGCAATCCTAGAAATGCAGTTAAAGTGTACCTGCAGCAATGGCATATGGGGGTGGCAGGCACCAGCAGGCTTGTGGGGTACTTGGAGCACCCCAGGGCTTGCTACCTAGTCTTTCTCATGTCTGGATCAAGTGGCTCTGTTTTTCAACATTCTTTTTCTCAGATTGCCCAAAATACTTCTAATTCTTCAACACTTTCTGCAGATTTTCTCATTCAGATCTCAAGCTGTCACAGATTTTAGCAGAAGCATTGGGAAAAAAGAGTTACTGTTTTGGTAGCTTTTTTTTGTTATCTAAAAGTAGAAATATTAATCCCCTTAGGTCTATTAGATCAGAAGAATCATACAAAGTGACTTAAATCTAGTAAAAGCATGAACAGATTACCACATTTCTTGGAAATTATTTTTCCTTTCATTTCTCTTGTGGTTCTTGATTGAATTCTTGTTGTACTAAAATAAGACAGCTATTTCAGCTACAAGGAAACATCAAAACATCAAATCCATGTGATAGGATCTGGAATCTGGCATTCAATTTGAGTATCACATTAGTAGAAAGAAGTTCACTCCCAAGACCAAGTTTAGAGAATGAAACTTTCCAGATAAGGGATGACACTCTCTCTAAGGAAAAAATAAAAAGAATAACAAAGGGAATCCCAGTACCGCTGAGCACAACACACAAGTTGAAGTAATAGGTGCCTTAAAAAAGAGTTTTATGCCAAATGGATAGACCACTGAGTAATAATTAGGAATAATGAGGTGATATTGTGGAAAGCACATCTTCAGTTGAGTACCAGGAAACAATTCAAAGCTAAAGTACCAAAGAAATTAAATAGTCTTCACAGGAAACTTCTTGCTTGGAAACTTCATAACAAAACATGAAGCAGTTTGTTTTGAGAGATTGGATTTCCTGAGATGCTTGCTAGGAAAACATGACACTGAAGATAAATAGATAGTCAGAGTTCCTTTGTTAACATGTCTGAGTTGACCAGTTCTTATAAACCAGTCTGCTTCATTGTTTTGTCCTACACATCTTCTATTTGTCTGTTTCCTGGGCTTTTAATACTAAGTCTTGTAATTTTAGACCTAATATTGGGCCTTGTACACTCAAATGTTTCTAAAAACAGTTAATGCCAAGAGCAAAAGCCAAGTTCTACTGCTAAAAACAAATCACAAAATGCTGTATTTTATTCTTTTGCTTGAAATTTTGATACAGGAAAATCTACCCACATCGCTTCTAAATATGGAGTTAATCATAGGGCTTGCTTTCAGAATCGCTGAACTGGAAACTCAAAACCACAACCAGAGAGTTGGCTTGAATTCTACAGTGGTACATAAAAATTCAGATTTAGGTCATATGTTCCTTTTAAAATAATTTGGTTACAATTGACTAGAAATGTTTTAAGTAATGGAAGACAAAAATTTTTCTTAATTTTGCTACAAAGAAATAAAAATATCACTTCACATATAAACAATTTTTTCTTCAAAGGTAGAGAGTAGGTATTATATTCCTTCCAAAATATCAATACAAAGGTTTTTTCTTTCCTCATTTTACTGAGGGCTTTTTTCAGTTGTTTTGTTTTGGTCTTTTTTTGTTTTTAGGTGATTTTTTTTAAACTATTCTTGGGGGGAAAGACAGAAAGAAAGGTGATAACCAGATGTGGACTCTTCTGCATTGCTGCGTAGACACTGTCAGTAAGGAAACATTTTGAAAGGTTTATAATTAGCCTGGTATTCAATTATATAAATCCACTGATTTAGTTTTACTTGATTTTTACTTGTTTTTTTTTTTCTGATGCTGCAGGTTAGCCTATCCAACACCTAAAATCTTTTGGGAGCCTGTGGCAGGAGCAGACTAGTGACAACTTATTTCTTTATGATAAAGAAAATTCGAAAGTTTCATCTTGCACTGAGGGGTAACTATGCAAGACAAAAAAAAAAAAGGGGACACCCAAGTCAGCTGTTGTCGCAATTTAATGCTTAGTTTAATAAGCAATAAAAAGGCCCAAGTGAAATCACAAATACCTACCAAGCAATCTTAGATACAGGCACACTCTGGCCTTTCTCTACAATCTTCCGTATTCATGGTGCATGCCATCAGCTGTGGTGACCCACTGCTTATTTACATCTGAAGCAATCCAAGCACTAAATTCAGATTCTGCTTTTGAAGGCAGCATGCATTCCTTCCCTTTCTCCAGTTGCTAAGGCTTCCCTCCTCAGACATGGGCTCCTGTCCTGGGGCACAAACAATAAATAGTTTACCCTTTCCTTGGAACCTTATAGTTTTATTACCTTGCTTGTGCTCTAAATTAGATCCTGCTCAAAGGGAGTTGCTGCAGGGCAGGTCTTCTCTGATAGTTTCAGTGAATTGCAGCTGCTACACCAAATGCACCTATTTTGTGTAATATTGGGATTGTGCTCCCAGGTGAAAAAACAGGACACCACTTCTTGGAAGTGAGGACATTGAGATGTGTATATAGGTCATAGCACAGATGGCTGGAGAGATTGCTTGACACTAGGACAATGGACTCCTTTGATGGGGGAAAAAAATTGCTCCTCTAGAATTTGCCTGTCCCTCTGTAATGCTAAAGATGGCCTTAAAAGATAAGATGTCCCCAAGAGGTTCAATTAATTTGGCTCTCCCTCCCTGTCTCCCTGTAGTTTCCAAGATGAAAGTGGGAAGACACTTAAAGGGGAATAGCAGGAGTACAATTTGCATTCTTAAAAAGTCTAGTAAGTTCTTCATTTTAGGGTGAAATTTATTTCCTTCTCTCTCCTACTATTGCATATTTCTCTAAAAATAAAAACCACACAAAAATTAAAGAAAGTACCCCCCACCCCCCCCCAAAAATGCTGCAGGATTAGTGCTAAATTCTCAGTACTAAGGAAAACCAACACTAAGATTTTCTATTCAGCCTTAATTACAACCTCTTGGGTATAATGATTATGATGCCATCATTCCTTATGTAACTAAAATCTATATTTTATATACAGGCCTCCACATTTTTTCTTTTAGCAGCATGGCAGAGAGTAGGAAAGCATTCTTTAGGGACTTAAAAGGAAGTCCAGTTTCTTTCAATATGCAAAGAAGCTGTGCAGTCATTAACAATGAAGAAGTGCTGCTAAGATTCAGAATCAGGATCCAGAACCTCTCTTGTTCTTGCCACAGAGTCCTAGTATTATCTGAAGCAAAACTCTAATAATCCTCCTAAAGTCTTCTTGTGGTGTTATTTGTATTTGTTGTGTTAGGAGCACAAGGAAGATCACCCATGAATGTTTACAAATCACTCAGTTTTGTCCCCATCTTAGTACAGAGCGTGGATGACAGAAAGTGGGCAGGAAGTGGAAACAAGATGAATAGCCAAACAAGGAAAAAAACCTCAGAATTTCATCTCATGTCAAGTTTGTCAGCACTGAACACTGAATAAGGCAGGCTCTAAAGATAAACACTATCCACTAATGCCTTAAAACATTTTGTCAAAATGCAGACACAAAAGTTGCTGAATTGTCATTGACTTTTCAGGGCTTAGGCATCTCTGGAGTTGCAGCAAAGCTCTTTGAACATATAAAATTCTGTGATGTCTGTGCCAAATGCTCCTGTCACCAAAGGCAGTTTCAGTTTGCATGCATTATGCAAAGTGCCTAGAGCTGGCTGCAGAGCAATGGTGTAAAATTCTGTCTTTAAATTGCCACTTACTACCTGTGAAATGAAAGCAAAAGAGTTCCTGTCCTCTTTATTAACAACTTCCATGAAGATGTTGTTCTGTTTCTCTGTTCTTTCTAATTCACAGCATATTCTTGCTGTGGCTTAAAACTTATTGAGAGTGAAGAGATACATATGAAGCAGGCACAGCTGACTTTTAGCAATTTCTGTTCGGGCAAGTTAAAGAGCCTATCCTATTTTGTGTCTTAAACTTTGAATTTTTCAGTGTATGCGACAACAAAGAGCAAAGAACTGGTGTGGAAGTGTTCAATTCCCCATTCTGATTCTCTCTTCTTTTGATACAGCGTAGTCAGAAGTACAGTTTCTTAAAAATAAGAGTCGTGATTCAGACAAAGAAACAATTGATATGATTTTCATTTAATAACTTTTCTTTTGATTTAGAATTTACAAGCTTTTGTATCTCAAAGTGTTGGCAAATGTCTCAGAAAGATCTAAATAAGACACTTTACTATAATATTTCAGAAACTTTTTAATATAAAATAAATAGGTAAAATAAAACAGGTTTCTGGAAAAAAAAAGTACTCTATTCATACTTTGACTGTAGAGCTGAACACTATTTTTCTTGATGAATATTTTCAGAGCAGACGTTTTCTTGGAACAGCACGAGGCAAATCCAGCTGATCAATTTGGATCCTGTTTTTGACTTTTTACACCCATCTAGTGGTCGCCACGCAGTACAACAGGATAAAATTTCTGTTGCACCAGCAATGTCTTGCAGAAGCTTGTCTTTACCTGGTGATGCAAACCAAAGGACCTCTCCCAGGAGGTGAAACTGCAGTTCTACCTAAAACACTACTAAATTTTAAAAATTGACTATGTTACAACCTGACAGTGAAATCATTTGTTGAAGCCTGCCTTAGTTGCTTACTAGAAGAAATAAGACTGGTAATATAATATTCATGTGATGTCCACAAAAGGGGGATGAAGAAAATAAAACGAAACTGCAAATAAAACCATATTTATTTAATCCAACTGAATACTTTTGATTCAGTTGAATATTTAAGTCCACTGTTAAAGAAATAAATTTAGTATTAACTATTTCATTCTGTGAGAGGGACTTACATTAATTTTCATTTATTTAAATCCTGCCTCTAACTTTTTTTTTTAAAGTTCCCAGGCAAGTTCATATATATTTGAAATGATACTGCCATTGCAGAAATTTTCTTACTGAGAACAGTCTTCTGTTTTACCTAAAATTGCAGGAATTATCTGCCTTCCTGCCCTCAGTAGAAAAACAAAATATACAAACTATGTATTAATTAGGAGTTTGTGATTTCTTGAAGTTTAAAGGGCATAAAAGTTATTCAGGAAACAAAATATTAATGTTAGGAAATTTGGATATTATGAGCTAAACCCTTCATTAGCATTGTGATTATTTTGTGCTCCTGCGATATTTAGGAATTCAAGCTAAAAAGATATTGATTGATAACAAGTAGCAGTAGTCATGCTAGTAACAATGGTAATTTTGGTTATGAGCTAATGACACTACAAGCTGCAAAGGACATTTTACCGTAGCGTTCATGGTATCTTGATCTTTTCAATACATTCTCAAATACTCTTTGCGGGCAGATTTCACAGTCATCACAAAGATGCAACAAATAGGGGAAATGAAAGGCAAAGAGGAACTGCACAGTCCAAGATCACCTAGAAGTCTGGTGCTAAAACTCTAATTTGTTGTCTCGTGGTTTAAACTTTCTTAGTTTGAAGTTCATAAAGCAGTAGGATATCTTAAGACATAGGCATAATCAAATCAAATCATCCTAGAAAGAAGTGTATGTGTTTGGATTCACAGGAAATTGTTCTGAAAACTACAGTGAAAAGAGAATTAAATTACTGTGCACTCCTGAAACTTTTTAATAATATTTTCTAGATTTATTTTTTTTAAAGAGAAACAAACAAACAAACTACATTTGCTTTTCTACATTCAAACTGTAAATGTTGAATGCAAAGAAAATAATATAGTCTGAATGTGGCAGTAAGGTTGCAGTTCTAGAAATATATGCAAAGTAAAAATAAACAATGAAATAAATCATGAAACAAAAATCTATCCTCTGCCAGGCAGTGTGCATCTGTGTCAAAATAAGCAATATATGTTTATTTGATTAGCTCATTTAAGAAAGGAAAAAAAGGTCATGGGAATCTTGTCACTTCAGCAAAGGACTGAAGTGGCAACCTCATTGAAACTTCAGGTCAATGGGAGATAAAACAAGCTGGTACAGAGTAGCAAGTACTGGCTGTGACACTTGTGCTAGCCTGAAGTCTAATCAGCAGCTGACTTGCACTGCATCTTTTCTTCTGTTCTTACCTGTAACTGGAAACCTGTGTAAGTCCTTCAAATGAACACCATTTTCAAAATGAATACTTTATATGGGTTCAACAACAATGCATAATACGCTGCTAACACTTATCTATGTTTAAAAAATTATGTGAAAGGTCCTCTGTTCATCCCTCATTCTTAAATGATTTAGGAGTATTATTTTGTCCCCATTACTATGAGCCCAGAGATCTAGTCTTGCTAATCCACGCATTTGTAACCTCTCAGATTGTGTTCCACAAGACATCCAAACATGAAGCCACATGCTGCAAAAAGCCTCTATACTGTACCAGATGGAGCTGTTGAGCTGTCAAGCAGCACAGGTTGCCATGAACACATCCTCTCAGCACTACCCACCTTGTACCAGTGTTTAATTGTTTGCAGACTCCCATTCAAGAAGTGATGATTTTCAAAGCCCTTTGTAGAAACATTACCATCTATGTAAAACAGCATCTACTCTCTCCTTCTCTTTCTTTCTTTTCCCTTGTCCTTCAGCCTCTCTAGAGAAAAGTGTTCTCTAGTAATGATAAGCCTCTTTACCACTCTTCATACCAAACACAACAACCAAAAGTGCTGAATCTAAATTGTGTGATTCAAAGACACTAATGGCTACAGAAGTTCTTCTGCTTGGCTATCAACAAAGGACTCACTGCTTCCATCTGTCTGTAAAACAGCAAACGTAAGGCAGGCAGATGGGCTCAAGCACATGCCTATGCCTTAATGCCACCGCAGCATTTTTTTTACCGGGCCAAGATAAAGTATGTACTTGAAATATTTTTGTAGTAACAAAATATTAGGATTGGGTACTCAATAAGGAAAAAGCCCTCAGCTGCCTTAGCAGTGGGAGACAGAATAACTGGTGTCCAGCTAAGGAGACTTGGGACCTGAAGAAGTAAGTAGTGAAATATCATGTTTCCGCTGGTATAGAGCTCATGGATACTCTACTGCCCCAGTAGAAAGCTTCCTGTATTTCTAACAGTACAGGATTTTTCTCTGCCAATTTTCTTTTACTTCAGCCTTGGGGCATTTTTAGTTTATCAGCAATTTTAAAGTATCTCTCTTGTGTGGCTTGTGTTTCTTCATAGCAGGGGACATGACCAGACCTCCATTACTATCATGAAGCAGTTAGCTATGATAATTTATCAGGAGGATCTTTATTATATTTTAAAATTCTTAGGTCAATAACATAAAAAAAAAATTCTCTTTTTTTTTTTTGCAGTTTCGATGTAGACAATGGTACATCATCAGGACGAAGTCCCTTGGACCCCATGACAAGCCCTGGGTCAGGGCTAATTCTTCAAGCAAACTTTGTCCACAGCCAACGTAGGGAGTCTTTCCTTTACCGGTCAGACAGTGATTATGATCTTTCTCCAAAGTCCATGTCCAGGAATTCCTCTATTGCCAGTGACATGTAAGTACCTTGTAAAATATTTCTAGTTTATAATTTGTCCAATATCAAGATTTTTGCAGCCACAAGAAATTATTTTTTTTTAAGTCAGACTGTAATCACTTATGCTAGCAAAGTAATGGAAAATTGTTTGTTTATTTCTTTAATGAAGATTATACTTGTTCCTGCAGCTTTTTGAAGGATATCATGAGGGTGTACTTGACATGTTTATGCACTCTATTAGCTTTGACAGAATAATAATGATAGTCAATACTGGTGTACTAAAACAGTAGGGAGAGCTATTTTCTGTCTCTTAAGTTATTTCCAAGAGAAACAATACAAACTCAATTTATGCTTCTTCATGATTTTAAGAAATAGATTACATTTATTTCCAACTGGGTTCTTTTACATTTTTAGACAAGAGATTTACCAGCTGAAAGAAAATAATATATTTGAGAGAGAAAAAATTATTTCAAATATTGTCTTAACTAAAAGAAAAAATTCTAACAAAAGACCTTTTTAAGCTTATTCTGTCCTCTCTCACTATTCTGTGAAGTGTGTACTTTCTGCTAGTAAGTCATGATTTTCAAGTATGTGTGGACCCCAGCTTCCATGTGTAGTGGAAGTCATGCAAATCCCTGTTTATTAGTAAGATGCCAAAAATATTTAAATGTTCCATCTTCTAGTCTCTTCTAAGTAGGAGAAATTATTAACTCTTTTTTGTTTGGTTGGGTTTTTTTTTTTCCTGAATGGCTCCAATTTGCATGGCCAAATTGGTGTATATGGTTCAAATATATATCTAAAATAAAGGATCAGGCTTGTCAGAATACCACAGTGAATGCTGTTTTTTAATGAGGCAAATACCAGTAGATATTACCTTTAAAAAATAAGAGTAGGCACAAAAAAGAATAAGGGTTTTCACAAAAAATGAGTGAAATTAGAGCTGATATTTAATTTAAAGTCATAAATGAACACTCCTATTTTTTTCAGCTTATATAATTTTTAGAACTGTTGTTTTGTTTAATTACAGCTCTTTTTCTGTGTAGAGTTTCAAGGTAAGAACATTTCCTGCCTTCAGAGAGGGTTAGTGTAAGGTCTGTGACTCAGTTAAGATCTATTGAAATACTCAGTAAACTTTGTGCCAAATGTGACCAGTTTTTGTTGAGACAAAATGGGTTATAACAAGGAAAATTCATCTTGCTTTGTTGTAAAAAATACGCATTTTTCTTGGAATAGTAGCCCCCTTCCAGCAAATCTTCCTCTGACAGATACCCTTTTTTATGGAGGGAGAAGATTCAAGCTTTTATTATGGCACCTGAACCAGGATAACATTTGTAAAGATTTTTACATTCAGGAGGACAATTCAGCTGACTGCATTGCTTAGATGAGTCATTTCAATGAAAGATTCAATTAGTGCTCCATCCTTGAACTCATAATCCACTTAATTTCCTAGAATTTTGGGTAATATTTCAGCACATGGCAGTAAATTGGATAAACAATATAATTACTGAAACAGCACACATTTTCCCCCTTTTTTTCCCCTCTCTATTTTCTTTTCAAAATTTTCTGGAAACACATTTACATATAAAATTTATTTGACCTCACATCTTGATAGACTTTCACAGTCTCTTGTTAGAGATGAACCTTTGTACTAAGAAGGTAAATATTCCTGCCACTGTTTTGGAGGGGAGCACATTAGGAAATATAAAAGGCAAGCTGTTCTCACCATGGAATATTAATAATTTATAAATACATCTAATTATAATAAGTTTGGCTGTATCACAGAAACTAAGTGGAAAAAAGAATTGGAATAAAAGGGGGGAAAGTTTAAAAAGATAAAATAGCATGGAATAAAAAAGAAAAGTCATGAAACTCCTTATGTATGCATTCAGCCATAAACTGAATGTGCTTATGGAAAGAAAACCCATTGAATACTATTAAAATAATGAAACCATTCTGATGCAAAACCTTGCTAAATGAGGTGGAAGATTAAAGGATTGACAGGGGAAGTACACAAATTTTAGGTTAGTGTCAAATTTTATATCTAAATATGTTCTTAAGTATTGTTTGTTTTTTAAACATAAGCAATATTTATTATAAAATGTACACATCATTCAGGTAATGTAAGTCAATTAATTGTACACACAGTTTATTCTAGATCCCCTGATTCTTCAACCAGCCTCGATATTTCACTTTGTAAAGAAAAAGACAAAGCAAAAGGTGTACATCTTGTATTTGAAAGGGGTAGAACATAAAGAATTCTGGAATTTCCATTACTCTGAAATACTGAACTTTCCAGTCAGTAGCAATGCTTCAAAATTTTAGTCAGATGTGGAATGTTATGTTAAGACAGCCAGTGGATGGCAGTGCTAAAGTGCTAAATTCATCGTGTCATTATTTATTATGTATGCAGCTCCAGCCAAGGAAGGGAACAAGTTGTGCTCAGTTGTTTGCAAACCCAGAATTAAAAGATGGGCTCTGCTACAAACAATCTGTAAAGCCAAAGTATAAGATGATAACCAAGAGACTAATACAGTCAGATACTATGCTCAGGAGAAGATACAATGCGAGTCACTACGCTGAAAATAGTAAACCTCACAGGGAAAGCAAATGGAGTTTCATTCAGGGAGTTGAGATGGAAAGTAAAGAAACAAGGGCAGAGAAGGGAGAGGTGGAAAGTTTTTTTTTAAATAAGAGAATCTAAAGTATAATTTTATGAATTAGTTATGGAAAAGAATAAAAGGACAGGGTGAGTACAAAGTTGCTTTGATGAGAGAAGGTTAGTGGGACAATTGGGGGTGCAGTTTGGCAGAAAAAGCTGAGTGTAAGAAAAGAAAAGCACATAAATTGGAGTGGGGATCAGTAATATTGTTTTAATTATCCGTTGGAAGAAATAACATGGCTGTTGAGACTAATAAAAGCAGGACATGGAAATTATATGCAGAGATTACGAAAAGCTGCTAAAGTTTGTGAACTGGAGAGGTGAATAGTTTAAATAGGAAGATACAAGGGCCAAGGCAGATGAGCACAGGTGTGTTGTAAAGCCTCCCTGTGGGATTTCCAGCAGAGAAAAGGATGTGCAAGAGAAAAAGAAGTAACTTAAAGTAACTTAATGAGGCAGTTAGAGGTAGTGAGACAATATGAGGAATTATAGTTTAGGATCTGTGATGAAAGACAGGAAAACAAGTTTAAAGGGAAAGAAAATAAAGAATGGAAAACAAAACAAAACAAAAAAAAACCAAAAAAAAAAAAACAAAACAAAACAAAAAAAAAAAAAAAAAAAAAAATTCCAAAACAAAAAAAAAAAAAAAAACAGTTCCCAACAGCAACACAGAGAAAAAGGAAGTAATATCTAGATGAAAGATATGCAAAATCATTATTGGAAAAATTGTCAGGCCTATATTTGAAGACATTAGTGAAGCAGAGAGCTGTGTGGATGTCTTGGTGAGGTGGTCTGATTGATTAATGCTAACTTGTTTGAACTGCTGTGGCTGTCCAGAACTTGCAAATACAGGAAGAGGTTGAAGTGATAACACTTTTTATACTCCTTCTTGTTAAGGGATCACTGCCCTGGCTAATGGAGGAAGAGATCAAATTAGTAGTGAATTTCTGTTTTAGCAGAACCCAGGTCTCTAATCAAGTTAAAAAATAGGTTCCTAGAAAATAAAAAGCCAATAAGGTGTCCAGTGCTGAATCACAGCCCATGTTTTATGCCTCTCTGAAGGACAAAAACGTGTATAATCTCCCAGTGAGTCTGAAAAGCAGACCAGAGGATAGCAGTCTAGACCAGAGAACCAAGACATTCTCAGTAGACAAGTCTGTCCAAGCTCACTGTGTTTCTGAGTGTAAGAAGACATCTTCTGACCTCTCATTTAAGTCTGTTCTTCTCCCATTTCCACTAGCTCTCAGAACACAGCACAGCACAGCACAGACATCCTGGTTTCCTCAGGACTTGGCCAGCTTAACCTCTCTCATAAAAAAGCAACTACTGGAGGGGTTTTACAGCTCTCTTTAGAGAAGGAAGCATTGTTTTCTTCATCAGCTTATCACTATAAACTCCAACTCTATTATTACACAAAATTTGCTGATTTCTATTAAAACTTGCTTGCATGCATTAAAGGAGCAGAACTCAGCCAAGGAACTGTGGGGAACTGCAGGGTCACTGGTATGGTGATCTGCTAAATGGCCACCAGGCACCCATTCCCTGACCTGGACAACCTACTGCTACTCTGTCAGTAACTTCTGAAGACAGCAGCATTCCTCTGCTGCTGTCTGTGATAAAAGAAATATCAAGAGAATGAAGTTTTCTCTAGGACATTTTCCCTACAGCTACAGTTACAGAGGATATATTTACTCATCCTCTAAGGCAAGATTTTTCTTTTTTTCCTGAGTCAGTATGGCCTGGTTTTATTAATCAAATATTGTGATTATGCATCTTAAGTTACAGAGAAAAAACACACCTTTTTCATGAAAGATGCTAGCCAAGATTCTAGGACAGCAGACATGTATTTACTGAGAGGAGTAATTGTACTTCAGTTAAAAAAATTAAAAATAATTATCTATTCTCCAGAAAATTTGCAGCTGAAATTCCTTTCAATCATATTCTTCTGTAGGAATCTCTGATATTATTATTTCATGTTTATTACTGGCTGAAAATGAACAGCTAAACTTCAAAAAAGCATGATCTAAAAAAGAAGCATTTTCTATGTGTGACTCTGTTTAGAAACAATCTTTAATTTAAAAAATACATTCAATTGCTTGAGACATTTGTTTGTTCATGTAAAGAAATGTATTTACTTCACTTTAGGAAAAGCAGACAAATATTTTGCTTCATTGTATTTTTCTTTTTTTTAAGGGCCTTAAATGAAGTTCCAGGTTGCAGCTTAAATTAATCTAAGTCATTTTCTAGTCACTTACAATTTTTTTGAGCTACAAACGAAAAAAAAAAAAAAAAAAAAAAATTACTCTGTCCTTTTTGGTTGTTTGACACATTTTACAGGTGGAATTCAAAACAAAGAGCTCAACTTAGAATGCAACTAGCTTAAAGTTGAATAATAAATTTGTCAGGAAAATGTGTTATTCTATTTTCAGGAATATTTATTATTCTAATTTATTTATGTTAACTTTTTTTGTTGATCAGGAAATTGGTTATGTTGTAAAACAAAAAGAAAGCATTTTTGCATGGAGAAGAGTTTATCTGCTTTTAATTCAGGGGAGAATTTTTGTTAATGAAATACAAATATTTCATCATTATTTGCTTTCAATCAGTGCAGAATCATGGTTGGTTTTGTGTAAGATTGCTAAAACCTTACAATTTTCCAAACATAGTTCTCAGTTGTTAAACACATCACTTCTCCTTTAAATACTTTTAATGTTTTAGCGTTTTTTCTTCCATTCTCTGGAAACAATGGATGTTTGAAGGAAAAGAACAAGTTATTATTGAAGTTACAACCAAAACAGACTGAATTCCTACATCTTTTCAGTCACAGATGACATGTTCTTAAAAATATGGTACCAAAACCAATTCTTAGCTGGGATTTCAGGTGCATCACAACACCCTGGGCTTGCAACACTGATCAGCAGCGGAGGGGAGGGTGGACATGTGCCTTTTGTGTGCCTGCAGTACTGAAGGATAGGGGTAGTGTGAAGAGAGGCAGCTTTGTAAAAAAAGACTTGAATGTTTTGGGGGGATATCTTTTGGACTGTTTTTCTGGCTCAGTGGTCACCTATGTGCAGAGGTCAAATTTATTTCAAAACCCAGAAGAACATTAGCTGTCATTCCACTCTTCAGGACACAAACTGAATGCTCTGAATTCTTTTAATGGCACTAATGCTCAGTTAGTTGTAGAGTTCAATCCCTGAAAGTGTACAGTCTGAAAATCTGATGATTTTTTCTTGTTTTTCTTGAAGTCAGCTTGTTTCTTGTTACATACATTTAGGAACCTTTGAATTTAGTTGAGGGACCATTTTTTTTTCTTATAAACCTTGAAATTCTCTGTGGCTTGCTGATAGCAAGTTCTCTCAGGCTGGGTTGTATTGCATGAGTGCCTTGTTCTCAGAAGCTCTGCTGTTTCTTTTAAGGAGGGACTCTTTCAGCCTGCATCAGTAGGAGGCTCACATGAGAAGTCATGTAGTCTTATTCTTCAGGAGTAACACACCCAAATCAGTTTTAAACACTTAAGCATGTGGGACAGGGACAAGCAAGCAACCAAATACCTGATGATTAAAAGCAGTAACAGGCACAATAAACACATTTTATTTTAATTTGCTACAAGGTAAAATTTTATGTGTGTCAGCTAATGCAATCAAAACTCTCTAATAGTAACTCATTAAGTGGCACTAACATGATTGCTTCCAGTCATGTATGCAAACCCAGTCACTAATTTTCTCAAACTTGAGAGGAAAAGAGAACTATGATGTAGCCTGTTTGTTTTTCAGCCTTGATATAGCTAAATGATGGTTTTGGTTGTATGAACAGTCCAATAGTGGCACTGCTGAGTTGGACTGGACTCCTCTGATTGAGTCCAGCATTTTCCTCATTCAAAGTCCTATCTCCTCTGGCTTAATCCAGCCTCTCCTTCAACACACAAAACAAAGCCACACACTGCTGTAGCTTCTTTTCCCTTGCCATTGCCGCAGTGACCCCAGGTAGACTGCCTTGTGATCTCAGAAGGAAAACCACCTGCAGCAGTGGTCTCTGGCAAGGCCATGCTCTGTTTCCCTTCAGGACTGAGTAATTCTGTCAGACTTAATAGAGGCCAGTTGCTCAGTTAGTTGCCCACCATTCTTCTGTAATCTAAATGTTCTGCTATATAATGACAGGATTAAAGCATTGAAGCTTGGTGGATGACTAGGCCAATATGATAAAAATGATTTCTTGAGTTATCTGTGTTTTTTTATGCTACACATCATGCTAGCATCCTACTGTGATGGTCCACTACATCACTACCTACGTGATTTCCTACGGCAGATTACACATGTTAGATGTGTGAGTACAATGTCTTTGGAAAAGGTTTAAGCTTCTGAGAAAAGTAGTTGGGACTGACATAAGAGATCCTGGTGGTCCTCAAACTCTTCCAAAGGTGTTAGGAGACTTTTCTGGTAGATGTAAGAAGCCTAGTAGTGTTCCTACAGCACAGTATATTGGATGGGAAAAAATAGTAATAATTCCTTGTTTTTTGAGATAGTCAGCCAATTGTGATTCCAGCTCATCCGGCAATTCTGAATGAAGCTTCTGGATTTGATGGGTCCTAGTTCAGATCACTGTCACTGAGACCTAAAATAGGTCACCCAGCAAAATCTTTTTTTTTTTTTTTTAGTCTGGTAAAAAGTAGGAACACTATGAAAGAGGGCTATTAATGCACAGTGAGGTGTACACATAGCCAGATAGTACCTACCTGATAGTCCCTGGATTAAACATCAAAATACTGATTTAGAATTGCTAACACTGTTCCTTTCCAGTTATGTAGTCTGTAAGAGATGTGGTCCTTTTGTCTTTCCAAGTCTTGAGAGAGCTTCTCACTTTTGGCGCTAATGCAGTTCAGCTTGAATTAAGATTGCAGTTTGGGTAACCTAGCACTGATGACTGCAACAGGGTAGATTTCAAGAATTCAAAGGCTTCTTTCAAGCCTAATCAAGTGTATCTTCAGGACCTGAGATGCTAAAAAGGTGACATGAAAAAATATTTTCCTATAAAAAATACAAGTTGTATCTAGAAAACTCCAGGTGTTTTAGTACATAACATATGTGTATTAGCCAAATGTAATCGTTCAACTTTTTTTTTGAGGTGTTTTGATCTCTGTAAGGCAGACAAGAATTGTTTTCTTAATGAACATCATAGTGGAGTAAATTGATTTATGCTCCCTGTGAAGTCAATTGGGGTCTTTGGAAAGACATATCTGAAGTTTTTACAAGTGACATTTATGCTGGAAGAATTTTTTTCTCCCTTTAGTCTGTCTTTCTAAATCTCACTTGCTTAGTTAGACAGTCCAAGGAGAATTACTATAACCAGCATTCTTTTGGCTGGGATAATGGACTTCTCAAGTGCTGTGGCTTTTCGGAGCCAATCCTACTTCATCTGGTTAAGCTCGATTAAATTAACTGTACTGAACTCCCAATATTACAGCAATACTTTTTCACTAATTAGGGCTAGCTGTGTTGCTGAATTAGACAGATGTATCAGAAGGACATAACTGCACAGTGTTACAGAAAATTGTGGTGTTCTGAAACACTCAGACAATAGTTGATGAGAGTCTGCTTCATTCAGGATCTAATTTCTGTGGTTTCAAGTAGCTCTTTTTAACAATCCTCTTATGTAGATGTTCGCAGAAATAAAATGTTCTGGGAAAAACAACCCCCTACTCTATAGCTCATGGCTCTGATAACAATTTTAATTGCTTTTTCCCTCAACCTTAAATCCCAGTCTGCTCACAGTGTCATATCTATCCCCTGCCTGAGATGCCCAATCATCCCCCAGATTGTGCTTACCCTTTCAAAGACATGCAAATCATTAATAACCCAGTGACTTTCTAGGAAAAGGTGTAACCCCATTTTGTAATGTGGAAAAAACATGAAGAGATGCCACTTACACTCATTTAGTCTTGGCTTTTTGAGCAAGGCCTAAGCTACCTCAAGGCTAGAAGATTTTTTTTCTCAAAGCCTAAAAATTGAGATGATATAACTTAAGTACTATTCCTGCAGAATAAGCTGACTTGGAACACTGTGATTCTGGCTTCACAAAATCACTTTTGCAAACCAACCCATTTGTATTTTTCAAATGTAGATGATGATGATAAATACCAAGCTGCATGGAGCAGCCTCTGCTGCTCACTTTCCTCAAAGCACAGCTTAGTATCATTACCATTGCCATATCAGAGTGCAATCTAGAATCAGCTTTCATTGTTGCTAAAATGTGAACCTGAGCAACGTGAATACTTCAGCATACTTAATTCATATGTTTTGTGGGTGCATATTTGGCTTCAACTGTGAAATGTTATTGGGACAGAAAAGAAAATCCTGGTAATTAGGATACTCCATCAGCTTATTCTCTGTCTTTCATTTGTGGTTTTGTCTATGGTATAATTGTGTTCCAGTATATGTGTAAACAAAATACAAATGTCTCATCTAAGCTGAGACACACTATTGGACAGTAAGTATACAGCCTTGTATACAGAAATGAGTGGATGCAATGTTTAATCCAAATCTAGATGTTTATACTGCAAAAGGCACCTGCCATATATTTTCTGGCCCAAACAGAAGACTACCTTAGTGTCCATCTTCTTGCTTATACAATTCTTTAAAAATGGAGTAATTTCATATGACAGTGTGATGAAAGCTTCAGCTCTTGATGTGGAACTTCATTCAGGGATTCCGTACAGCTACTGTCCTCTTGGGCTTTTCAATTCAGTTGGCAGCTTTATTCTTTCAAATGGTCTGTGTCCAAAGTTTGTAGCCAGAGAATACAACATGGACTACACCAGTTGGATTTAAGGCCTCACCAGCATCCTCAGCCAGTACTTCTTCTGAGAATATAAGTAAGGTTTTGATTCAAGGGGAGGAGTGTTGCAAACCAATAAAATCATAATTTAAACTGGTACATTTGTGTCAAACTGGTGTAAATATGTGTTGTATGTTTTCTCCCCTCTATTTATATAAGGCAGAGCTCCTATTGATCCTGTTTATGCCTCATAACTTCAATGCATGTCCTCAAGATCACTCAGTCAGTATTCATATGAAAGTCTAGAAAGACCTAGAAAATCTTTAATCTGTGTTTGGCCTTTAGAAAGACAAACCTTGAGGACCTCCTCTATGGAGCTCCACAGGAGCAAGTCACTCAGTCTCCTTGTGGTTTCTAAAGCCTGGGATTTCCTTCTCCTTAACAGATATAATGAGTTTTTTCTAACCACTATAAAGAACATACACTATTTTTAAGTGTATCCTGATAGGTCTGCAGAATATCTCTCTAGTTACTTCTCTTATTAGATGTTATATTAAATTATGACAGTTTAATTATGAAGTAAAGTTTATGCAGTCACCCTGTCTTATCCTTATGTTAATCTTCCTGCCTGCTTCTCTGTCTGTCCATGCATCTCTAAATTCCTTATTATTAGGGGAAAAGTTAATTACTATTCTGTGATTGGGATAGAAGAGACAAATTGAGGCAAATCCTGAGGAAACATAGCAGAATTTTGTACTGAACATGTTCAACTAGCTTCTGACTTAATAGAGAACTTTCATCTCCTCTTCAGGGTGGGGATCAGCCTCGGTTATATGGTGTGAGTTCAAGTGTCATATAGGAAATGTTATGAAGAAAAAGTCAGAAATTTGCAGAAGTTTAGGCTTCACCACTTTCCTGTGGCTAATAGCCTGCAATGTGGTGTGTAATATTAAGTCTGCTAAAGAGAATTTTTCTTGTGTTTTATGCAACAGTCATTAATCTCATGTGGGCTGGTGCATGTTTTAGCAATGTTCTTTGGTGGTGGAGAACTGATCATTTTAAATTTTGGGAGGGTCTGTGAAAAAATTTCTGTTTTCAAACCTATTTCCTTTGAAAAGTGAAGATGTGAACAAATATGCCAGGCATTCTAGCTAAGTAACACTGATGTGAACAATTTCTTCTAGCTTTAGAGGCTAATACCTCTGTCTATATTTAGAAGCTTGAGACATATTGCAGTATTTACACTTGCTTCTGTATACAGATGAGTGGCACTACCCTTCTGATGGGAATCCAGAACAAATCACCCATCAGCTTCCATGTCATCTAGAAAGGATAAATTGTCATGTTTATCACACTGTAGTACACTGTGTGTCAATGGCATTTTGAATCAAGTGCTCTTGCTCTTCTGTATTAAAATTACCACAGCTTCTTTGGACATGTCTGCTCTATTTTTGAACCCTCTCACCTTGTCCACATTTTCTGACCCAGTGTGGATCAAAGGTTGCTCACCACCTTTTATGATTGCATTGCAGTACAAGTGGTCTGGTGAGTGCTTAACTATTTTGCAAAAGCTGTGGATATCTGTACTTTGAGTATCAGATTCACCGAAATAATAATAATGTCTGGATTTGCTGCTCTTGACACGAGGGGGATTTGAAAAGTGAAAATTAAGTCCTGGCTTGATTTCAGTACATTAAATTACTACTTATTCATGCCCCTTCTAAAGAATAACAAGCTACAGTATGACATCAGTGTTCTTCAATGAAATGCAGTCCAGAAACAACTCAAGTTTGAAAATTAAAAAAGTGGGATCATATTATTTTACATAAAAGAATAAAAGATCCTCCAGGACAGAAAGCCAAGATCATGTAGCTGTTGCCTCTTATGGGTGCCTCAGCATCTACAGGGTGGCAAACAGGGGCTAAATGGGAAGGAGAGGAAGTACCATCTACAATAAAGAATCCCACAAGAGATTTTTTTTATATATATATTTTTTTGCCAATCTGAAATTAACTGGTAGTGACTATGTTTCAGGAGTTGTCTGGTACTTTGAGGCACTGGTGAATGTTTTGTGCATTTGTGTCATATATTGGGCATTCAGAGTGTTTGCCACTGACAGATGATAGAAAGAACCATCTTCATGTCTCTACTGTCTTATTTACAGGTAGAAACAATTGAATTTTTGTTCTTTGTCCAGCACTGCTGCTACCTGTAAACATTTTCATCTTCATAGTTCTGTCCTTTCATAATTTCCAAATGTGCAGTTTAAAAAAATGGTTTTATGTTCTGAACTGGGCCCACTTTAAATGTCAAAAAAGAAGCAAAAAATTGAATAGCTCTATGCAAATAATAAAAATATCCTTTATAAAAGATAAGAAATTAAAGGACTACTGAGAAACATTTAAGCCAGCTGTCATATATCAGATAATGCCATTTCACAGAACTCGAAGACAAAGAGCATAATTTTCCTGGAAGTGAAGTAGCATAGTCACACTCTCTTTCAGTGGAGAACAGGATAGAAAAAAGAAAAAAAGGCACTTGGCTTATCTTCTGCTAAAGCCTTTGTGTAATTCATTAAGCAACCCTTATCTAAAATTATAGTGTAGGGCATTTGCTGATGTTTTCCTGACTCAATGAAAACATAAAGAGGTACTAAACCCAGCTGGTCATTAACTCCCCTGCTAATGCTCTGGGCTGATTCATGTTTTCTATTATACCCGACTGGATTTGGCTTCCCTGAGCAATTAATACCTCTGAGTTCCTCCTATGGAGGGCACGTTTCTTTTGATTTGTTCTAAGAGTCAGGCTTATATGCTTTCTGTCCAGTCTGGTTTCACCTGAAGCAACACCCTATTCCAACCACTCCTGCAAAGAATGTGTTCAAAGTGCAGATTTCTTCCACAGGGTGTTTAAAAATCCATTCTTCTATTACAAAAGGAATAAAAGAGTTGATAATAAAAATCAGAGTTATTAAATATTCTGATGATCTTGAATATTGGGGAGTTTTGTTTCATCCTTACAGACTGATTGTACTGCTGTACAGATTGCACATACTGCTTTTTAATTAGGTTCTTGCAATACCTGCAAACCATTGCTGTCTTGTGGACACTATACAAATTATAAGAATAGTGTTGTAGCAAATCAACCACAAGTCACATTTCTCCATTTATCACCCTTTTTCTGATTATATTTTCATGGACTTCAAATCCAATGTTCAAAACTCATATTTTATGCTTAAACTTAAATAACAGTAAAATAGCACCAAATCAATGGTAGTTTCTGTTAGAAGTTGGAACTTGCTACTTATGATAAATTCACTACAGGGAAGTACAAGAAAATTAAAAGCATATTGGCATTTTGCCTTTGGAAAATTTCTTTTCACCTTGATTGCTGCCATATACTATATAGGATAACTAAAAATTTTCATGTCCCTATGTTTTGACTCTATATCCTCAGTGCTGCAGATGCCACTTTTGTGCCCTTCTGTCTACTTGTGTTTACAGGACTGTAGTTTTTGACAACCATTTCAACTAGTAGTTTTTCATGCTGAAGAGTAGGAATCCCATTTTCTCTTCCTGCCTTTTGTCCTACCGTGGGCCATCTTGGCACCTTGTCCATGCATCCTTCCCATGGAGGTGAGGTTGTCACAGTGACAGCACATCCTTGGTCACAGACCCTATAACTGCAGAAGTCTCAGTCAGTTTGGAAATTTTAGTAGGTTTTTATTCATCTGTGATGTGCCTCCCAGCCACCCACCTGTTCTGTCCTCACAAGCCTGGTGACAACCCTCCACAGGGTCACTTTTGGAACATTCACCTCTATCCTTTGGGGTGACATGTCTGTAGATTAATCCCGGATGGTCAGTCACCTGCCATACCCACAGCACAGAAAGAGGCTGGTCTGTGAACATTCCCATAGACTTGCAAGGCAGCTGGGTAATAACTAAGTTGATACTTGCTTTTCAAAATATGTGTGGAGCAATAATGAAGTGTAACTGAAGAAGGATAAAACTGGAATTACCTATACTGCATTGTAAAACCTGATTTTCTTTCTGTTAAAGCAGAAAATTTTTGGTGATACCTAACTTACAACTCTGCTTATTTTTTTTTCAGACATGGAGATGACTTGATTGTGACACCATTTGCTCAGGTAGGAACAGCTTTGTCATATTTCTCATGTGGCCTTGTAATTTAAAGACAAAATGGCCAAACCAGTTGTTTTCTGTTGTTGATATTATATATGTTTGCCTGAAACAAGAAAAGTGTTTCAACAGAAAGTCGTAAACCTCCCACTCTGTTAACTATACCTCTCTTAGCACTTTTTGATTATCTGAAAAGTTGAAGTGCCACAGCACGACAAACACCTTTGATCTCTTCCAAATACTGTAGCAGGCATTCTTGATTAAGACAAATCTCTGATTCCTGTTCTGTCATTTATTAAATTACAATTTCTCCACTTGAACATCTTTTATGAATAAAATACAATGAGATTTTTAGAAATGAGATAAATTTTACCCAGAACACTTATGTTCCCTTACAAAACCAGGTTTGTTTTTTCTATTCAGATTCTGGTTTATAAAATACCAGTTCAAAATTCTTTATTATTCAGAATAAAAAGCCACAGTTTTTCACAAGAGAGCTTCCTTATAAAGTATGAAAAATTAACATTGCTTTTCTTTGAACTCCTGATGATGGGTTTTACTCCAAAACAGATAGGAATTTAAGTCAAATTACTGTAATTATGAAGTCATATGTGGTTGAAGGTGAATGGAAAGAAAAAGTCACACAGCAGTGTCAAATAAGAATATTATAAGAATATAATATATATAATATATAATATATACAATGTATCATATATATGATATATAATATATATCATATATATATATATCCTATATCATATTATATACATCATATGTCATATATATGTATAACACATATGCCACATCTAAACATATGTGGCAGCTTCAGCCACACTATGCAGGTTGCTTTGGTCAAATAATAAGCTATTAAAAGTATATTCATTAAATACTTTATTATATATTCAATTATATTGAAAAGAGATTCAGTGTTTATAAGACTCAATCAAATCCTTATTATGAATAAAACCATCATCTTTTACTAGCAGAGAAAAGCAAGGGCCTTTTATGAAATACTCTGAAATCTTCACTGCACCCTGAATATGCAGATTTGATGACTTATATAATTGGTTTTAATCCATGCTGAATTAAAAACAAGTCAGTTTGCTTCCTGATTTTTGGAAATAAAAATATTGCAAAATTAATACTATTTAATTAGCCAAATATATTTTTATTATCTTAACTTCTTTGGAATTTACCTCCAATAATTTGACCACTGCCAGTCATTGCTAATTCTTAAATACTTTCTGTTACAAACTTTCATTAGTTTATTCTTTTTTTTCTTCAGTGTCCTACTCACTTCCTACCTCCAGTATACATTTAAGGTGCTATGAAAAGAGGGCTGTGCACTCCTCAACTCAGATCTCTGAAACCCAGCTTCTCATTGCTGCTTTCATTATTCTTCAGATGGCTTCACCAGGAACCCAGCCCAGTCTGGGCTGAGAAAAAAAAAATTTACAACTTCTGCAAAGACATACCAGTGATTAGTGTTTCTGCTTTCTCCCATTTCCAGCCTAGCCCCAATAAACTCACAATTCCTCTCTGACATCAGCTGAACAACCTCTCTCCTGAGAGAGAGGTTCATCTTTTTACCCTCACATGGCACAAAATCTTTTGCATGTTGCCCAGCTGCCTTCAGAAGAGAGTGCCTATGCCACTTATAATTGAAGACACTTCACTACATTCACTGTCTGCTATCTTGCATGAAGTTAAGTCCAGAAAGGAAGCAGTTAATCTATGTTGTCTTTTCCAATGAGTAAAGCTTGTAAGAGCCTGCAGACTTTTCCTGCATTCTCAGGGGGCAACTTCCTCTTTTTCTGGCCTTCTGCACTAAGTCCCTAAATCAATTGTGCCTCTTAGAGGAGACACTTTTGCTTTTTTCCTTTCCTAGCAGTCTCAACAATCTCATTCCATTTGTCCTTTGGAGTTTATGGGGACTGAACTGCAAATTAAGATTTTGTGATTATTTTGTATGCATGAAATATTTGAGTTGAATGGGCTATTATCTTCCAGACTCAAATGCTTTTCTTGTTATTTTAAAGAAATAAATAGAATTATTTAAAAAGAACTTTCCTCCCCTGCAAGTCAGCCTGCCTTCAGACAGCAAATGAGTTGTTTGTGAGGGGAACAAAAAAATAGATGTAAACTACTGCCTTTGTATTACAGGCGTATTATTGTCAAATAATAGCCAAAGGTTCCAGACTAACGTGCCCAGGAAAACTTTTGCAGTGGTTTTGCAACGTGCTTTCCATTTTCTTTCACCACAGTGGAGCAGAGATCAGTCTCACTTATGCAGAAATTGATACTGACACCACTTTTTTTGTTCCAGGTTCTGGCCAGCCTGCGTACTGTCCGGAATAATTTTGCTGCATTAACCAATTTACAAGACCGGGCACCCAGCAAGTGAGTGTCATTTTTTGGCCACTGAACTTTTTGCAGTGGCACTTTTTTAATGTAAGCTAGGAGACAAATAGGAGTTATAGATTTCAGTCTGTGCCACCAAATCTGCATAAAACAATGATGAGGAATAAGTTTATAATTCCCTAAAGATGTTATAGTTGGTGGCTGAGACAATAGCTTCCTTGCCTTCTAATTGATCCTTCAATTGTTGTCCTTGCAGAAACCTGGAGTAGGTTTTTTCACCTTATGTGATTTTAGATAGTGATATGTCTAAGATCATTCAAAGATGACCATTCAGGCACAGTCTGAGTATTGCAAATGAAACAGAGTGAGCAGACAGCTGCACTCACTGAGATCTGCTTGCATGATCTGAACCTAGAACTCCATTCATTCAAGGTAGTGATACCCTACCTATCCACAGTAGTTCATAACTATAAGTTAGGCAGCATAAATATGATCTCTCTCCACTCATGTTACAGCATCACAGTTAACAGTAATGTTAGTTACACTGGCAAATGTAGAGAAGTTACTTCCCTCACCCAAAGCATGCATCTCGAGACCTAGAAGTAATTAGCATTCCAAAGAAATGATTGTCATTGAATTATAAGTCACATTTCAAGCTATGCATTTGCTCTAGATGTGATTAGGCAGGTTTTTAGTAAACCTGTAAGTTTCTAAAATATTCCTGTCCTGAAGTTCCCAAATAAATTCCCAGGTAATATATTTTCTGTTGTATTGTTCAAGAATTCAGTGATCAGTGCATTTTTCAGGCTTAAACCTTTTTTCATTTCCTTTTTAACAGAAGATCACCAATGTGTAGCCAACCATCTATTAACAAAGCAGCTATAACAGGTAAGAATAATTGATTTATAGAAAGCATATAACTGAAAAATGCATTTTATAATAGTAAATATATATTGCTTCATATACTTACATCCGTTCATATCCCTATATCTGTTTTATTAAAAAGGCTTTGAGTTTTTGAGTCACACAGTGACTCAAATTGGTGACTTGTAGTGTTCTGTCCTGTTAACTTCTGATTTCTATTTTATTATTCCAGTTTTATTTTAAATTCCTTCCCAATTATCTTTCCTTATATACCAGTATGTGACCATGTTGTTAATAAATTAGTTAGTAACTTTTTGCAAGGAAATCTAGCAGAAAAAACTGATATGAGGAATCCATTAATCTTTCTTTTTGGGACATAGAGTTATGTAGCAATGCAGACACAAAATCTTCACTTTAAAAGTGCTGATGCTACAAGGAGAAATGTTCAAAATGGAATTTTCTGATTTAGAATTGTAAGTCCTATTTTTATAACATTTGTATGAGAAAGAAATTTTCTTTTAAAAGATAGTATTATTTCTAAGTAAACATTGACTTTAAAACAAGACTAGCAGTGTAAATTACATTAATATTTTGGAAAATTTTACCCCACGCTACTTTTGGTTGTTTTGATGACAACTTCATCTTGGATGTCTTTATGGAAATACACTTTATTGAACCCCATATTTTTTACATCGTGTTAATTCACAACTTACACTGTGTAATTCTCCGGGTATTACTTTCTCTATCATATTCTGTCAGAGTGAAGAGCATTTGCTTTTCTTGATGAAAGTATACAGACACTTACTAAACAGGCAAATTATCATTTAAACAACAACCAGAAATGCAATTTTCTGTAATTTTCAAAATGCCTCATCTTTTTAATTGAATTATACATTTGTATCTCTAAATAAGAAATGATACTTCAGCAATTTTGAGGAGCAGTGTAGCTTTTCAATGTTCAGTAGTTTCTGCCTTTAGGCTCTGGAATGTGTTAAATCAATGGGTTTTTTCAGCTAACCTCTCACCTTAAAAGGACCCAGTCTTGGCAGTTCTGTACAGTTTTATTCTTCTAGGAACTCATTCAATATGAACATTTGTGTGTAGGCTCATCAGGGGATAGAAGTTTATGTGTTTAAATCTATACTATAAACAGAAAAGCATCATGTTAATTAAATAATAGAAAGAAGATATATCTATATATATAGACAAATTCTATTAATGATCCTTTGTTAATATATTTCTTGAAGAGGTAATTCTGTGCATTGGTTTCAAATTGCTCTCTATAAACCATTTCAGTTATGGATATTATATCTATTTTTGATTTTGTGTTTTGTCTCATAGCACAGTTATCCAGAAATATGTTAACTAGAGACAGAGATATTCAAATATAGGGCTCATTCTTTAACTCCAAGGAACTAACTTTAGAAAACATAGTGAAATTCATGACAGTAAAATAAAATTATATCCAGAAGAGAAGATGTGCATGCCTGTGAACACTACCTTACATGCTCTGCCACAGCTATTTGCCTGAGGTCAACTTCTTTTCTCCAGCAGGAGAAGCTGCTCAGACAGCAGGACCCAAGGCACTCTCTGTTGGAAGATGCTGTTGCTCTTTTTAAATTCCCCCTGATCTGAAGGTTTCCTTTCAGTTAATCCTCAGAGTGTACTCTACATGTCAGCCATTAATAATCTGAAATTTTAAAGTTTAGAAAGAAGGTACTTCAGTCTGCTCTCCAGTTAATCTAGAAAATTTTTCTTTGCCAATAAATTCAAAGGCAGCAAGAAAAGGCAAAGAATGGTAAGGATAATTTAATATAATTTAGTTTAGTCTGATTTCTCAGAGATGCTGCTGGAATTTCTGTGCCCAAATTATGCATTGAAATGGATCTGGAGCCTGTGTGCACTGGATATAAGTGGTTGAAAGACTTTAATGATATAACAAAGATATGAAGCCACTATAAAGCACAAAAATGGCTACAATTCATTTTGACTATTGAATGGAAATTGAGGCTGGATACTATTTTGCATGAAAAGGTTTGCCTGTTCTTAGTTATAAGCTGGTTTTGATATTTCCATGGCAACAAATTTCATGGCATCGGTGCAGAAATATGCATAGGTTTGTTCTTGGGGCATATAGAATCCTAGTAAAATGTCTTAACAGCTGTTAACAGATGTTAAGAAGGAAGATTAAAAACCCTTCTGCTATAATTCACAGAATAATTGAAAGCCCTTTCAGATGCTACTAAGTTTTTTTGAATTCTTGTGGGGAACATTCAAAATGTAGCTTATAGAGATCCTGCCTGCTGAGAAATCCTCCTGGTTTTGCTGTTCTCATAATTTGTGTCATGGAGTATCCAGAAAAATACACCAGCTAGGGAAGAGCCTCATAATGTCATCTACATGGCTCAGCTTGCAGTCTCAGCAAGAACTTACTGGCAAGATAGCAATCTAGGTGACTGGAGGGCACAGTGTCACTAAGCTATATTGATTACAAACCAGCAAACAGACACTTAAGATGGAGATTTTATGTTGCTAAACTTCCTGAAAGATGTGTCTCTGGGAAGATTCTCTCTGAGGAAAGGGATGATCACAGAAGGGAACTACTGCAGAAGATATGGGGGTACCAACAAAGGAAACATGAAAAGCAATCTGGTAAAGCCAAGTAACTAAAAAAGCAAGAGCAAAATCCTCTCATTTGCTATTTTAAGAACTCACCATGAGGCATAAGTCTGTGGCAGCATACCTTAGCAAAAAAGTAAGAAACTATGACAATAAGAAGTGAAACAGCACAGGAATCATCTGTTCAAATTCTTAGAAGCAACATCCACCATGGTAGCCTTAAAATTTATGGTGATTTTTCAATGTAAATATGTAGCAGTCATGATCAAAATAAAGTCTTTTCTATTCAGTATATCCACATGAATCCTTATTGGAAACTGTGTTGAAAGAAGCTAATGAATATCAATGGCATACACTACCATGCTCATTATCAGACAACTATGCTACAGCATGCTGTGTTCCTTTTGCAGACAAATTAGGGGGCACGACATGGGAGCTTTTCATGTAACAATAGAATTTTTAGATGACACCTTTCATACTTTCTTTAGACTCTAGGATGTAAATATGAATTTTAACTATAGTCAGTATGAACAAACAGAGATGAAAACTTCTGTTAGAAGTCTTCAAAGGGATATAAATTTCCTACAAGTGCCATCTCTCTCTCGTGACTAAGACCAGCCTGGAATAACAGGGTTTGCTGAACAGTTCTCTCATGCTTGGTGGTCTGTACCTCAACCAAAAGAGAGGTTTCTCTCACTATGAATCATATTTTCTGGTGTTTAATTTCAAACTGACAGTAATTCTCTTAACACAACCAGCAAAATACAAATATTTTGTTTTAAAAAACCCCAAAACTATCTGTGACTTGATGATTGAGCTTGCCAGTTTTATTCTACAATTCTTTCCACCCATCCAGCCCACACTTCAGAGTTTGCTTGTGATGACATTGTGAGAGACAGTGTTGAAGGCCTTGCTGAAGTCTTTGCATGAGACCTCACCTGGAGTACTGCACCTAGATCTGGGCCCCCCAGCACAGATGAAGAGAGTACCTGCTTGAGCTAGTCCAGAGAAAGCCATGATCAGGGATGATCAGAGAGAGCTGGAGCACCTCTCCTGTGAAGATTTGTGTTGCTCTGTTCAGAGAAGTGAAGGGTGATTTTACATAAGTAATATCAAATACAAGCCTTAAGTACATAAAGGGGCCTACAGGAAAGCTGAAAAGGGACTCTTTACAGCTGTTTGTCATGACAGGACAAGGGCAAATTATTTTAAGCTGAAAGAGGGCAGATTTACAGTAGACATTAGGAAGAAATTCTGAGGGTGGTGAGGCCCTGAAACAGGTTGCCCAGAGAAGGTCTGAATGCCCCATCCATGGAAGTGTTTGAGCAGAGGCTCTGAGCAACCTGTTGTAGTGGAAGGTGTTGAAACTAGATGATCTTTAAAGTATTTTCCAACCCAAACCGTTTTATGATTCTGTGAATTCTAATAGTAGAGAAAAAGAAACATTTATATTTTGCAGCTCAGAGAATATTCAGATTTAGCTTCCATTGAAATCCCTCCATCTGACCCACGAAGTTCAGTAACTAAGTAGCAATTCAGATGTTGGTTGGTTTAGTTAGTTTCATCCTCTTTTTTGCAAAACAAGCTCACAATTTTTCCAACAAGGGCTTTGAATATAGGATTGATAATCATCAGCTGTAGTGGAGTTGAACAATTCTAGTGGAGTTGAATCAGTTCCCCATCATTACTGTGAAAAGCGCTTTAAAGTGACCTGTATATTGTTTTCTTAAACAATCAATAATATTTTTTGTAAATAGGACAGATTTGAAAAACAGCCATATTTACATCAGGTACTCTTTTCAGTTAATCATTAAAAGTCCTTATCTAGGTCATGATCACCAGAGAGTTATCTCACTTTTAGCCTTGTTAGCCACAACACAAACAAAATCATATTACTTTGTGAGATACAGAGCACAAATTACATTCAGACTGAAATTCATTCGTACATCCCCTGACCCATAAGAAGTAAAGTATGCAGCTAACAGGTAAGGCATTAGAGAGCCTGCAGTCACCTCCCCACCCAGAGAGATTTCCTCATCTTTGGGGCTGAATTAGCAGAGTTTGCACATGCAGAGTTTGTGAGCATTTGATATTAATAAATGGAATCCATATTTGCTTGCATTCAGAAAAAAAAGCTTCACAGTGTCATAGCTGGTGCAGTACTTTCATGAGCTACAATTTAAAAAATAGCTGCTTAAATGGAGTCATTTAGTAAGCTGGTTTTCCTTTTCAAAAAGTATTGTCTCCAGTTCAACCCCATTAGTTTAGGGAAGAGACTGTTATTAACAGGATACAACTGTGAAGGCTTGCTGAATGCTTTCTTCATCTCGATTTGTAGAGTTTTAATTAATGTTGAAAAAGTTTTCTAACTCAAAAGCTTCAAATGAAATCTATATGTAGGGCTCTTTTAGGGTGAATGGGTTTGTAGAACAGTGATTAACCTTAAGGCAGAACAGCAGGAAGAACACGGACATGGTTTTGAACCAGATAAGCTGTTCGTGTATCATCTCACATTCAAGGAAGCGAATAAAATCAGGGCACAAAATAGACACTCTCTATATTTGAATAGTACCCTTCAACATTGATACCTGATAGGCAAATATGTAAGCTTTCATAAAATAGAAAGTTAAACAAAGGAATATATGTCATAGTTTACGAGATGCCTGGCAAGAATGCTCATGTAATTAAAATTAACCATTTGAAACAAAAATTAGAAAATAAAAAGAGATGTTTTGCAGTGTGTAGACAACAACACTGCGTTCTTGTGTATGAATTCAATTTTTCAACAGTCTGTTTCAGTAGAAATATGTGGTGGTTATTAAAGTCCATAGAGACTAGAACCCATCATAGGGCTGACCTTTGCTTTTTATCTTCATCTAGCACTTCAGGCTACTTTTCATAAGACTGAAGCATAGTAGAGCCTTGATTTTGTTTCAGACTCACATATTTTGGAGTTAGACTAGGAATACATTTAAAAAGAAAACATCAGAGGCATTATCGATCTCCACATCAATAATCTGATACGCAACCCCACATAAATCTTTGCTTCTTACTTTCAAATTGGTCTCATATTTTGCTGCACCAGTAAAAGTCCTTATATCATTGTTTCACCCAAACTGTCCACTTCACTGGAAAGAGAGACAGGGTGACAAGCTTCATGTGCTTCTTCTCCTTTCAGCCTCTGTCCCTTACTGGTAGTGCGCTGGTAGTGTAGCACAGCAGAGAACTGTACATGACCCCAGGCTGTATTTATTGTATTCATAACAACAGAAAAACAACTGAAAAGAGTGAAACATAGTTGGGTTTTTAGGAGAGAGCTGAGAAGAATCAGAAAGAAAAATAGGACTCTTGCCTGTGTCATTTTTCTCCTTCCTATTACAAATGCAGTCCCTTGTCTGATGAATACAGAAAATAAAACTGAAGCGATGTGGCTTCTGGTATGACTTGGTTGCAGTCTGAGTGTACCTTCTTTCCACATCTTCATTTCTGATCAGGGACACATTATCACCTGCCCAGTCTAAAAGATTTATTTGAAAGTGGATATTTTTTCCTTTAATAGATTACTGAGAAACTGGCCTATTCAAGCCTATTCATTTTCCTGAGCATCCATTTAAAAATTAAGGGCTACATTGAAATCACCCACTAAAGTGCATAAATTCTGCTTTTGTTATATGCAGGCTCCTGAGTAAGGAGCCTGAACACAGCAGTGAATCAGAGCTGCCAGAAGCCGTGGTCAGAGAGCCCTGGAGACAAGCTACAACAAAGTCTCCCTTTTTTGTATTTTCTCTCTCTGGCCTTGTGTATTTTACATCCTGCAAAATGACTCATCTTAGCTGAAAGGTGTAATTCCAGGTCTGGTGGTACGAATATCCACTTGTGCCTACTGCACTTTCTCAGGAACTAGGATTAAAAATTTCAAGAATAAGCAGCACCTAATATTCAGTCTTCTGCTCTCAGGCCAAAAGTTACAACATATTCCTGCAAAAAGACCTTTTTTTTCCAATGTTCAGTAACTCAGCTCAGAAAATCTTTGATAGTGGAAACTGGTCATCATGGAAGCAACTGGTTGGCATACATGTATTCAGACATGCCCCCGTGCTTCATGCTTCCAGATGACTCTCTTGGTATCAAATCCCTCTGAACACCCAGAAGCATTCTTTATAGTCAGGGGAGGCAAGCAGGTGTCTCAGGGAAACCACATGCTCTGCAAAGGCCCAAAACATTGCATGTGCAAAATCTTGAGTTATCCAGTGGACATTACTTTGGTGTAACTATCCATGAGAAACACCAGCAATGGGCAGCCGAGCATGGTCCCAAATATTCTAAAGTATTCTTTACCAGAAACTTGTCAGGGAAGAGTTGCAGTGAAAATTTTACCAAATTTGACTTTGGGCCCTTTGGAGGAATGATGGGAGGCAGTGAAAGAGACAGTAGTTTTTTACTGGAGAACTTTCACTTGAAAAGTTAAATGTGTGTGCCAAGGTATGACTTTAAAATTTCCTAATCAAACCCAAACCATAGTACTCAGCCAGGTTTTCATAGCTCAATGACTCTTGCTTTCTGTTAATAGAATTGTAAAATTTATGTTCTTTTGTCATAGTCCTTAATCAGCTCACAGTTAAGAAGGTTATCTCTATTTCAGTAGAGGCAAACTTTTTTTTGTACTAGGAAAATCTTGATTTTATTCCCATTATGATGATATTCTGAGTTAATGAAGTAGCTGTGGTCACATGCACATAGTTTTGTTGCTATGAAATATTAAAAACTATTTCCAAATATTTGCATAATGTTAGCATAAAATTGCCAAGCTGATTAATTATTCCTTCTGCACACAGTATTTTAAATTATTTTCTGCAGTGATATTTATATTTGAACATTTAAATTAGATATGAATTTGGACAGATGTTAAACCAAATAAAAAATACAGATGAGAGACAAAAATGTAGGATCTATCTCTTAAATCATAGGATATTATGATAAAAATAAAAGGTTTATTTTCTTAATTACAATAAGCAAGGTAGGATTATATCCAAGTGAGTGAATTTAGCCACTATATTGCTTGCTACTATACTAAAAAAATGTGAATTAAATCAGGAGTATGTTACAGAAGTGACTATTGGATTAGCAAGCATTTACAAATTCCCCTTGTACTAAGTAAGTCATATGCTAATAACACAGTGCACATACTATAAGAACTATTGACTAATTAGTGTCTAATTTAAGGAGTACAAAGATGACTAGAATAAAAAGCCTAGGAAGAAGTCTGTGCCATAGAAATGAAGGAGAAAATCAAACAAGAGTTTCACAACCTGGAAAGCTGAGCTACCTAAATGTTACCAGCAGGATTTGGGAAGGTACAACAGATGACAATAGGCAACTAATGGGAAAGAAAACAGTATTTGGTTTGGAAGGAATGTGGTGGGTTTTGCTAGTAATACTTCTGGGTTTGAACTCTTCTTTTAAAAGGGAAAAAGAAAAATCAGAATTTTGTGTTGGTTAATTCTTTTACATTGGATTGCAGCTAATACAAGCAACAGCAAATGCTATCTGACCCCCAAATTGTGTTTTGTATTCTGCCCTTTCTCTGCCCTGTATGTATGTATGACCTATTTCAGCATTTCAGTTGCAGAAATACATTTCTTCTCTGGTGACTTCCATCTTTTTTTTTTTTTTTTGGTATGTTTGAGGGTGAATCTCAAAAAATATTTTTTGCAGATCAGATATAAAATAATGAGAATTTGAATCTCATAAAATTTCGTCTCATGAATCTCATCACAATCTGACCTGTTTGTTTTAATCTCATCATTCCTCATGCGATCTTCAACTCTGAAAACCTATCACATAAAGGAGGTGAGCAGAGAAGTGTTAGTCCTACAGCCATATACGTTTTTGCAGTTTGAGGTGGTATTTTCAAAGAGCAAGCAGCTGACTTAGTATGCATATGACTGTCACATGGAAAAAAACTAGTCAAGTGGTTAAACCATGCTGTTATCACATGCTTCTGCTGTTTGGAAATGTATGTAAGCATGTTACCTATCAGCCATAGATATTCACTGTATGATATTGTGAAACCAAAGTCTGTTTGCCTTGCTTCTGCTGATTCTCATTATGAAATCTCCCACTTTTTGCTTTGCTGAGTAAAATCTGAAACTGCAGCACCAATTAGTCCTTTACAACACTTTTCCTTGGTCTAGTGCAGTTCCACCCTCCTTGCAGATTTATACTCCCTTGACTTCTGTTTTGTGTTTGGTTTATTTCTTCCCTAGGAGGTAGGGGAGGCTGTAAGATACGATGCAGTGAAAAGCCATTGTGGTGTGAAGTTACTAGGAAGAAAGAGGCTCCTTGTAGTCTCAGTACACACTCCAAAAGACAAGGGCACAATTCTGTTCCACAAGTACTATTTTCTAAACATACCCACTGAAAGACAGAGTTGATGCTCAAAGGAATAAATGTTGCTTCAATGAATAATATGTTTGTGGTAAGACCAGTGGCCAGTTCTACTTTGAAAACTCTTTTCTCCAAAAAAAAGTGGTAGTCTTCTCTGTAAAAAAGGGCTAGTAAAATCGCACATATTTTCCAAGATTGTATTCAATTTCTTTGAAGATTGGCTGTTAAAAATATATTTTTCTGCTTCATAGTATACATAAATTTATTCGCATGCATTTATTTTTGAAAACTGTATGCATTGATGGTTCTGTAAGTGGTACTTCTGCAAGCATTATTTCCAATCGCAGCTCAATCCTGCAGAGCTGAATTACAAAACATCTAGAATGGTCACTTTGGAAAATAAAAAAGGTTTACATAAGTATTCTAAAGACTAAAATTCCATAGAAGGAAATCAAAATATAATAAAAATTTTCTTTAAAAATATAGTTCTTTCAAAGTAACAACTCCATCAGTCAAAAATACACCATAAAAATGCATCTTTCTCCAAATAAAATGTAATTTATGTAATTTTTTTTACATTTGTTCAGCAAGTTGGTGGAAAAGGCAGATTACCATTCTACTGAGTTACTGATTAGCTCCCCATCTGGCAGTGCTTAGACAAAGTTATTTGGAAGCTAGTGTTAGTATTTCAGTGCAGGGAAAGAGCCTCCCTAGTGCATTCTCAGGCAGCCTTGTGAATGAGGAGGACTACAAGATGTATAAATACCTCTCAGCTCATTTTGTTTAGTGAGCAGACACCAACAGAGGTGAAGTGCAGTGTGACTTTCATCCACCAGAATAAATGCTCAGTGTTAGTAAATCCCCAGGCTAAAGCCCAGAGTCTCACAGATTCATGGCTGGCACATTAAAGCTGGTTTACCTATGATCAGATCCCTGGCATCAGTAGCAACATAGCTTTAAATAAATATGAAGACCATACTAGCCACTTTCCTTTCCACAAGATTGCTTCTAGAAGTTCTCAAACTTGTCTCTGTGTTGTGTTGCTGGAGAATGGGCAGTTACCAGGTGACAGGATCATTAACAAAGGCTTTAGTCTATGCAACCCGCGCAATGAACTAAAGCTTGAGTTTTTCCTAGAAAAGATTGTTCCCCACATCTAATGTTTAATTGGGAATTGGTTTAGCAGAGGAACAGGACTCAGAAATAGTGTTCTTGACTTTGTTCACTTCATATAGCCTGTTCTGTTAGCTAAGGCTGGAAACAGAAACTGTCCTTTAAAGGGGAAGAGGAGGGTGGAAGGGCTTCTGCTTCTGTATCCTTCTGTAAAGGGTTTCTCCATGAAGAGAATGTTATTCATGATACTAACACAGCCACTATTTCTATCTGGCCATATTTCAAGGCTTCAATTTTTTGCTTCTCGCCATTACAGCAACTCATGTAATAAAAACATGACTTCAGTGTTACTAACACTTTGGAAATGTGTAGCTGAGAATAAATGTCAGGCTGTCCTATGAAGTGGAAATGTTAGCACAACAGACTGTAGTCCACCACAGCTCTAAATGGGAATGGAATTTCAAGACTACTCTTAAGGCAAAGAACATGGATCAGTGGTTGTCACTGTGCATGTGGCTGTTAGGTGGGTTTGCCAGAAACACCCAGGAAAAAAATTACACTTGAGGAAATAAATATCCTCTGGCTACTAATTCTGGGGGAAAAAATATAACCTAGCTTCTAATTTTTAAATTGTTTTGCTTTCAATTTAATATATTGTTGTCCCATCCTGAAACACTGTACATATTTACTGTGTATAGGTAGTTACCTGCCAGTTCAATGTTCTACTACTTTCATATTGGACTCAAAATCATTACAAGTTTATTTTTTTAAATATATTAATAAGAAGAGTAAATTTTAAAATTTTATTTACTCCTCTAAGTGCACAGACAAGGAACTTGATATGGTGTAGGGACCATTTTTAGTCTTTGCTGCTATATTGATGATCTTAAATGGATTCTACATCCTAGGCAAATAAAAGTCTTATCTCATTTGAAAGAGTTACACAATCAGAATTTTTTATAGACTTAATCTCAGAACCCTCACAGTAACTTCTGAATTTCTTTTGATATCTATACATAAACAAATACATTATTTTTTCCAGAGCCAGAGACTCTTGAGTTCACAGGCAGTATCAATGGACTTCTGGCATAAAACTCCATATTCAGAGATGATAGTTACACTCAATCTCAAAACTACTGCATTCAATGTAAACAGAATTCAGGGAAAATTGCTTTCCAAGATTCTGTCATTGACCATTATGCATGAATCCTAACCATTTTTGATAGCATATTTTATTGAGCTGAAACCTGGGTTTCATTTCACTCATTTCTCAGTTAGTGCTCTTGGTTTGACTGTCCAGTCTGGAACTGAAGTAAGAACCCCTGTGAGTAGAATTTGATTACATTTTTTCAGGCCTGGCCAAGATTTGACTTAATTTTTTCCATTTCTCTTTCTCTATATTTTCACCTCACTAAAAAGGTGGTATGAATGACAGCAGTCCTCTCACAACTCACCACTTAGTAGTATTATAGTTCTTTTCATTGAAAAAGGTGGTGGCTGGTCAGTATTTGCACCTTTATTGCTGTGTCTGGAAGAGTGACGACAACAACAGTCCAATTTTAAAAATTAAAGAATTTAGTCTTGGCTTTAGGGAGCTGTCTGTAAATGGATTAAGCCTGATTGCCTCAAACCATTTTTGACAGTTTTTTCAGTCTTTTTTAAGCAAAGGCCAACTGTAGCTTAATCCTGTTGATGCAGCAGGACAATTTTATAACACATCTGACCTCCTGAGGAAGAATCACTATTTTGAAGAACATAGATATAGGAGAGGGTCTGTTTTTCTATTTCTTCCCTTACATTTGTCTTCATTCTTGTAAGATACAGCTGTCACCATGATCAAGAATAAAATATGACTATCAGATTAAGAAAATGCTGCTAAATTTCCACTCCTTTCTCTTCTAATTCTACCTTTTTGAGCCTATTACTTTCTGTGGAAATTACTGATTTCCTGTAATTGAAAAAAAAAAAAAGCATCTGAAATGAGTGATGTGCTTACTAGCAGAAAAGGAATATGTATAATTTCTATATGCTTTTTCTATCTCATTCTGTGTGCATAACCATGCACTTGAAGAAAAGCTTTCTAAAACAGAAGTAACAACAATATTTTTGAAGTGCAGATATTACAATGAAACAATGCAAGAACCTCAGCAGCAGCAGGTGTGTCTATAGCTCTGTCAGTCTGTTATGCTTTGCCTCTGCAAGTCCATCAAAGTGCCACTTCCCACTTTGTGGGCTGAAGTCATACACAGGACCAGCAGCTGTAATTATTTTGAAAACTAATGGAGTTTCAAGTATTTTTGTTAGGACTGAACATTTGGCTCTCACTTTTAGGTGGGTGGGAGTGCTAATGATTCATTATGTTCAAAGTACATCAGTTGCAAACTGTTTGTTAAAATGTATCTGACTGTAAAATCAGAAATAATCCAGGAATTGATATTAGTATATAAAAAACCTGGGGCTTAAATGATGCAAATACATTTCATTCAAAGGGTAATTTTGCTTTACATTCAAGGAAATAAACTGGGATAATTTTATAAAATTGAGTTTGTTGGATTTTGTACATGTGAGTATATATAGAATATGTTGGGGAGGTATAAGCAACACATAAAGTGTTGTTTAAAGTAAGGGTTTGGACAGGAGAGGAAAGCATGTAAGAACAGACATTTTGGGACATTTATAGCAACAGCTGATAAGGATACCTGACAATCAGCCGAGTCAGATGTTATGAGGTGCACACCAGACTGACACACTATATGGATGCTGCAGATTTCAGTGTAGGTCCTGTAAGACTTGATGTCATCAAGCCAGTCTGACAAACCAATCACTGTCCTCCTCTCCCATGGTTTCTCACCAGTTCAGGCTTGGAATGTGTTTTATCTCATAAATTCTCAGAAGTTCTTTTTCCCTTTTGTTTTCTACAACAAAGTGTCTGCAGTTTGATGCAATATCCTGCCTACATATCAGTGGCCTTGACATCCCAGCTGCCACACAAGCTTCTTAATGCCTGTTCTTTCTACATGGTTTTCCCAGCATCATCTTGAACATTCAAGCATTGCATCCCTATAGCTTAAAATACTCCCTGAGGAATGTCAGTTGTCAAACTCCATCACCCATGGTGCCAAAATAACCATACGGTGCCAGGTGCTTCTCATCCTCCTGCTGCTGTTGTTAGGTGTGGTGCTATCAGGGGTGCTAGGTGCGGCAGGACACCACCATGGAAGGGGAAAGACTCAGCCCCCCGGGGTGAACGTTTTAGACACTTCGGCTGGAAGCCGCATTGTTCAAACCTTCAGGGCCTCTAGGAAAACAACTTTTTCCTGTCTCTCGACTGAGCCCCCCGTGGTGCCGGCTGCCCGGAGGGGCCGCGGCCCGCCGCCTGCTCAGCCCGCGCTCCCCCGGCTCGCTCTCCGCCGATGGCGGCGCCGAGAGCCGGCTCCGGGCCGGGGAGCCCGTGTGAGGGAAACGCGGCTCGTCCGGCGCCGGGCGCTGTCGGGGACAGGGCTGGACGGGGCGAGCCCGGCCCGGGGGCTGCGATGGCACTGCCGCCGGCGGGAGGGGCTGCGGGGCGGCAAGCGGGCTCGAGCCGCTCCTGCGCCGCTCCTGAGGCGGGCTGTGCCCGGCGACATTCCAAACAGGGCACACATGGCCAGAGCTGTGCCACCGACACGGCCCGCGGCTGGAGCCGAGCTCTTACGTGTCTGCAATCTGCGTGGTCATGTTTGTGGAGCTACGGCACGGTTTGGCTGGAAGGCACCATAAAGATCATCTTCTTCCAAACCCTCTGCCATGAGCAGGGACACCTCGACTTGGCCAGGCTGCTGACAGCCTTATCCAGCCTGGCCCTGAGCACTTTCAGGAACGGGGCATCCGCTTTCCTGGGCAACCTGTTCCAGCGCTTCACCATCCTCACAGCAAAGAATTTCTTTCTGACATCTGATGCAAACCTCTCTCCTTTTTGTTTAAAGCTGTGCTTGCCCATAAAAAATGCACCTCTCCAGCTTTCTTGTAAGTTGCCTTTATGTAAACAAAAGGCACAATAAGGTCATTCCTCTCTTTTCAGGCTGAACAATCCCAATTCCCTTAGCCTTTCATAATTCGTTGGATCTGTGAGGGAGAGGATTTAGATGCTTCTGTAAATTTGTGGTTTGATGGGGAAGAAAACAAAGTCTCTTAATTGGAATCACCTTAAAAATATACTGTGGTAGTAACTGATGTACTTTCATACAATGTAGAAATAATTTTATATTTCTTTGCATATTAACTACTGAATTAACTAATTAACTACTCTAATTCCTTAATATCTCTATAAATTCATAAAAATCATAAACAACTTCTCTATAAAGTGTCAAATCAAAATCAAATGCAAATAAACATAAACATGGCTTATTCAACCCCATCAAATTTGTAGCTATTCTGTTTAGTTTTATTTATGGCTTTATTCCTTTCTTTGATGTTTGATATTTCTAGTGTCCCTACTTCTTAATGCACCCTTAAAAATTGGCTTCAAATGAGACAACATCAGTAGGATGACACTTTTTTCTGGTTTAGGCTTTACTTATACACTGCACATAAGATATATGTGGGAATATATGTACCTTTCCAAAGATCTTGTGAGCCTGTGCAATGAGTGAGAATTCTGTTCTCTAAGTCCTAGAGCCATTAATTAGGGTGTTATACAGCAACAGTGTCAGGAAAGAGACAAATTTCCCTTGTCTAGAATATTAACACATGTTCAAAAAAACTCCTTTCATCCTACATCTAGAAGTCAGCAATCTGCTTAGAGGATCTTCTAACACTGTGTGCCTTTTCCTCTGTTGACTTTGGACATGTCACTGTGATCTCTGAAAATCCCCCTGCTAGCAATGTGAAACAGTTCCCATTTTCAGATTTAAAAGTAGATACTTTATGAGATAGTCTAGAAAACATAGCTGAAAGAGACAGTTTGTGCCTAACTGTGGCACTCTAACTGGATTATAACTGAATGCTGCTTAAATTGGCTAGCTTTTTGTAGCCTTATGGATGTGGACATGAATTCACTTAAATGAAACACTTTTAAACTAATTTCCCAGAGAGTGGTGGTTGCCCTGAAATGACAATGCCCCTGTTTGCTGAGTACACATCAACCGTTGTAAAACACTCCCAGTTTGCTTAGCTCCTATTTAATTTTCCTAGTTACTTTTATAGTTTTTTTCAGCCTCAGCCTATACATCATATGTCTGGTACTGTGTATTAATATCACATCTATTTGTTCAGTAATCCATAAAAAAGAGAATTATGCACTAAAAAGAGAGAGAGAAAGAGAGAGAGAATTTACAGTGATATTTTCTGTATTTCTCCAAATCCCTTTAATGACAAATTTCCTGCATTTAGATATTGTGCTCCATGAAATAACTTAGCTAAGGACAATGCAAGTGGTATTACCTGAAGTCCTTTATTTGGTACTTGACCTGATTGCATTTACCATATTGCATTTACCTTAGACTGTGTCAGAACTATTTCAATGTACATTAATTGTAAAAGTAGCTGTATTGTAATTGAGCTGTCCTTGAAATAAATTGAGTGACTCTACCTTGAATTGTAACATTTACCATGTGAATTTTTGAATTAGATATCTGTTATCATTAGTTACATTGGTTATCTAGTACTTGTTATTATTATAAATATTCATTAGTAGTTTTTATCTTTCACATTTCTGATAAATTTGCTTAAAATATCATAATGAAGGACTTTATTTTTATCAATATCATAAAGGTATAAGATCTACATGGATTGGAAGAGGTTCTGTTTGCATCACTTCATGTAATAAAATTTACATTATTAATATGCAAATAGTATGTGTAGTGTGGCCTTATCAATTTAACTAGAACATACATACTGTAATAAAGACACGAGTCACAGAAGGAGAGGTCTGACTGTGTTTCCCAGGACTATTCATCCAGCACTGATGTATATTACAAAATCCCAGCTCTTTCTCATGGTCTTTGTCAGTCCAGCCTTCACTGCTGCATGAAGTGGTTGCTGCTCTGCACAGCGCCTACGGCACAGTCACCTTCAGAGAAGCTTGCACAGGAGATTTCTTACAACTGGGGCCTCTTGCAAGCCTCCTGGATATTCTCATTCTGCAACAGCTTTGGTATCAATGATGTTTTGAAACACAACAGCACAATAGTGTTTTGCTACCTTTCAGAATCAGAATCTTAGAAAAACTCTCAATTTTTCTTAAAGGATTAACACTTCTAAATTTACCCTTTTTTTTTTTTTTTTTTTTTTTTTTTTTTTTTTTAAAGAAGAAAGTGTTGTGAAAGAATATTGTTGATATAGTCAGCTTTGGAAAATAATGAGCACATATATAATTTCTGGACATTTTGCCCTCCATCAGTTCTGTCCTATGCAGATTTTTAAATTTAGAACAGAGTTAACACTTAACATGAGCATCCTAGAAGATTTAGTTTTCAATCTGGATGTTGAAAATTTATCCTCTGTTGCACAATCAGAGGTAGGAAGGCAGTAACAGAAGCAGGGAAATTCACTCACCTTCTGTGTGAAAAAGCCAAAGTACTAAGGATGTTAGGCTAACATATTTTTGTCACCTGATTATAACTTGCTGTGTCAGGACAACTCATTCCAGCTAAAGTCTGAAAAACAGTAAATATCTTTGTATTGGAATAATTTGCTAGTTGCAGGTAATCAACTTTTTAAAATGGGATTTTTCAGTATTTCTGAAGATGTTTGAGTCCACACTCTGATGTTCTTGATTGCTGGCATCACTGATGTAATAAAAAGAGAAGTCTCCTTTTTCACTGTCAGTACCACTGTACCAGTAAGTAGCTCCAGGCCTAGATGAGGGCTTGTGCTGATAAGCTATAGCTGCTGGTCTGTGTCTCAAAGAGGTTTTTATTACTATTAGAATGTAAAGGAAGAAGGCTATAGATGGGTAGATTCAGAAGAAAGGAATGATGGAATTATGAAGCAAAAATTCACTTTGATGGCATTATTTGGCATTAGAGGCAGTTAATGCAAAGCAGCAAAACAGCAGCAGTCTTCATTTTAGTAGTTTTAAATACATAACAGCAACTGGAACATAGGGGCATAATTTCAGAGAGGATGGTATAGCCTTGCTAACATATAGAAAAGACCCTACATGAGTGAAACTGCAGTAGAACTGCAAATGTCACAGTTTAAAGGCGAAGCGATCAGATAAGTAATGTCTCAGGACTGAGTCAGGAATGAGATCAAGAGACAGCTTGTAAAGTACTTAAACCCTAATGCAAATGGCTAATTTTTGGCACCTTAGAAAAAAAGTAGCCGTAAGAGGGGTGTTATAGGTAATGTGAACATACAGAGACTGAGCAAGTTAGGGAGATCAGGTCTATATTAATGTTTTCGCAAAGTTTTAAAACTGTTCTGTTATCTATTTTCTTGGTGAAAGTTATGACCAAGGTCATGCCAATTGCCAGATCCTGCTGCCATGAAGCACCTGCTGGGTATATTCTTACTCAAGCCCTGAAATTGTTTCTAAGAAGTATCTAATAAACATGTTTCTTTGTACCTTAATGATGCTTTTGTTACTTTTACTGGAATTGCATTGATGTTTACAGGTCTCCTACTGATCAGGTTAACACATGTAATAGCTCATAAGAGGAGCTATTTATTTTCTAGATTTGCCTGTACAAGCTTGAACTATTAGGTTCTGCAAATCGATGCTAACAACATGAAAAGAAAAAGCAGTAGGCTTTAAAGCATAAAGCAAGTTACATTTAATCGATATAAACAATAAAATCTAGGGTCTTTTGGGCAATATTTTGAGAAAAATTAGAAAGGCCATGCCTCATTGTTAGTCAGGTGTACAATTTAAAGTTCCTTGGTGACTTTGTTTAAAGATAATAATGGATAGGGCTATGCTCTTATTAAATAGTTCTTTGAATTCAAGGAAACTCTAAGAATAAAACTGCATATTTAATGTTTATTTGTGACTTCTGACAGTTAGATACAGGAATTCCTTGTAAATCATTATGAGTTTTTCATAATTTCCAATAAGAGAAATAATAGCTAAATGGGGTATGAAATGAAAGCAAAGTGTACAGGTTGTGTAAGCATATTCAGTGAAATAATGAAATAACTCAGGAAATGTTCAACAATAAAAAACCATTAGGCATCTATGAAGGTTGTTATAGAGAGTTTTTAAAGGTCATGCTTGCGTTTAACTTGGTGATAAAAGAATAAACTACTTTTCCTAGGTACTTTATCTGAACATCAACAACACAGCTGGAAAGAAACTATAAAATCAGTAGCATCCTTTTGTTTCGTTGACATTATGTGCACGGAGCTACATTAACTGTACCAAAAATATCCCTTTTGTGACAGTGAGTTCCAACAGACAAAGAAGAAGAAAGAAATTAATATGCTGCCACTTACAGAGAAATAGCTTAAAAAAATAATAAGCATCCTGCCCTGAGTGCTGCATTAATTTAATTTAATTTTAATGGAAAGACACAGTCCTTTCTTGTGGACTCTGGACAAAAATGCCTCAATTTTCTCCCTGTACCTTGTTTTCTTCAGGCCTGACATCATACTGCAAGATGACATCACTGCAAAGCCATAATTTAAATTTCATGTGCTTTACATTTGTTTACATTTGAACTTGGCATTCTCTTTGAAGTCTATTGACATCTATTATACCTTACTCTTTCAACCTTCTTACCAGAGGATGTTGGTTGACATTATTATTTACTTCATTAGTGTTGTAATAGTTGTTGTGGGACTCCAAATTTTAATTATATTGCAGTATGCACTGCTCTGTTAGGAATCTTTCACACAATGAAGGAGGTACCACATGGAATCAGAAAAGTACATTTGTTGTATATTTTATCTTTGGTTAATTACAGTCTGACTGACAAACAAATAAATAGGCTTCTGAGAAAACCTTTATTTAAGCATCACCTGGCTGCAGTGCAGGAACTTAAAGAATAGTTTATATTTGTTTGGTGAGAATTTATATTTCAGTCTTTCATCAAAAAAAAAAAAAAAAGATTAAATCATGGAAGTTAAAATCCTTTTTAAAGGATATTCATAATTGAGGGAAAGGGGAAATTAATGTCAAACTTGGCTACACACTATTCATGGATGTTCATGGAGATTTGCAATTAATGTTTAAGTAAAGGAGGCTTATATAGACAATGCTCTTGGGCACATGGTGGGATTTTTGGGGATGGTGCTGTGCAGGGCCAGGAGTGGGGCTTGATGATTCTTGTGGGTTCTTTCCACTCAGCTTATTCTGTGCTTCTATGATTCTGATTTAGAAAGACTTGGCAGGGCAGACTGAATTTACTGTGCAGATGCACAGTGATAAACAAGTCACTGGTCTCAAATCTTTAGATGATAGTGTGGAGCACAGGTTTTTTTCTTCTTGACATCTCACCACTGACTACCTTCATGCACTTTGTTGCCACAGATGTTGTGAATTTGGGTGAGTGATTCTGAATGTTTATGCATGTTAGAGACTTTCATAGACCATCCTTACACCAGTCTATTTATAGTGATTAAAAATGCTAATCTGGGCAGACTGTGAAGTGCTTCTCAATAGGTATTTGTCAAGTAGAGCAGGGCATTGAAATCCTTGTTTATATGGAGGGAGTATAAACCAATGCCTATGTAAAAAGCAGAAAGAAAGCAAAGTAAGAAAACTATAAATTCAGTGCTGAATTTTGGGAGCAACTTAGATCTGTTGTAGATATTAGCTGAATTATTTGCATCTAAAATAGTAAACAGAAGTAATCAAAATTATTTAAAATCATAAATAAACCAAAACTGCTCTCATTTATCTTAAAATAGGAGAGAAAATATGAGTGAAGGAAAATTTATCTTAGTTTTTTTCAGGACATCACCAAGTGTGAGAATCTAAGGAGATACCCCATTGCTGTACTCATCTGTGGGAATTGATGTCAGATACAGTGGTACTGATCTTAGCACGACAACCTTTTCCTTTTGAGTAACAGTTGTCTGTAAATTTCCAAAATCATTCCAAATATGAGCTACTAATCACATGGAATGTGCTTCAGCTATGTATTAGGACTGAATCATTTGGGAATTTGTTGTAGGATAATAAAAGTTTCTATTTCCAGCAACATAGTTCAGGACTAGTTCCAGTAGGTAGGAGATTCATTTGTGATGGATTAGGTAAATACAATCCCTGGTTCCAAGAATCACTTTTGTTTTGGACTTGTCCTTCACTGTTGAGTAGTGTGCTCTTATCCCCATCCAAAAGTTCATACGCGCTAAAGTGACATATTATAAAATATAATTTTATACTTAATATTTTAAAAAGTGTAGCAAACATTAGGAATTTTACTGAAATAAGTTTAATCTGTTTCTGGTGGAATGATAATTTAGAATTTAAAAGAAATAAAACAGAACTCTCTGTTTTCTGGCACTCCAAATTTCTCCATGGAACAACAAAATTCCTTTAGGAGCACACTTCCTTCAGTATAATCCTCCTCTGTCACATTGTGCCTGTCACATTGATGCCCAAGCTCAATGATCTCAGGACTTCTGTTGTGTGGATGATGTTGATTAGAAACATTATCATCTGATATCCTTTCCTTCTTAGTAATAAGTTTCATTTTCTCACAGTGCTAATTGCACAGCCCTCCTTATCATGTTAAACAATATGGCAGCTATGTGGGTTTTTTTGCTTTTCCTAACCTTTGCTTTTTTTATTCAGACCTGATGCAGGACTCATGGCTGATGACTGTCTTGTAAGCCACTAATTGTATTTGTACCAACAAATCGTGACCTTTGTTAGCACAGAGCCACCCACAAATATACCATATTCCACCTGAATGCTAGGGAGGTTGCATTTCTTCTCACATTCTTTTCCATCATGAATTTCTTCTTCCACCTAACTGCTTTGCTAATAGTAAAGTTTTTCTTATGAAAAGCAAGAAGACCTTATTTTTTTTTTTAATTTGCTTCCCTAGCAGACTCAACTGGAAACTTCCTATGTTTTTATTTGTTGCAGCAGATATAAATGGAATGCTTGCTCCCTTCCAAAGAATAACATTTTGCTCTTTTGGATGCACTGAGGACTGTCATTCAAGTATCACAGCCCTTGATGGTGCAGTGTTATGGAACACTTGATTTAGATATGTCTTTTATTTTCTCTGAGATCTTGATATCACTACTATATTAACTTTAGCTGCAAGTCATATTTTGCCCAAAAATTATTCTCATGTAATTGGTGATGCAAGTCAAATTATGACCCAAAATTATTCTTGTTGTATGAAGAAAAAATAGAAGATTTTGAAGGTAACAGGGTAACTGAGAATCATTTTTCATCACATTATTTCTAGATAAGTGTGATTCCTGGGTGGAATACTGAGCTGAATTTCAGAGATCTGACTTCTGGTCACAGTTGTGGATAAGCAAGGTAGATGGTATAGATTTAATAACTTATTAAAGTTATTAAACCTTAATAAGTGCTTCTTTGCCAGAATACAGATACTTTAGGTTGTGGAATCTGTCTTAATGCAGTGTTTTCAGTAAGTATCAGTAGAGACTTGAAGTTCAGTTTTTTATCTTTAGCATTACTATAGTATGCATAATTAATCCATCTTAAACCAACTAGTGACCAAACTTCTGTAGAAATGTACAAGTCCATGGAAAGAATTATGTTTATTTGGTTTTTTCATGCAATATAATTCATATTTCCCATTGCCTCACTTTATTTTTCTGTAGTAAAACAAAAAGTCATTAGACTGATAGGCATCATAAATTTAGATAAACTGAACTTTCAGCTGTTATTCTTGCTTTCAAAAAGCTGTACTGATAACACCTGTGAGCAGATGAATGCTACTCTTATGTGAAATCTTACTCTAAAACATTGAATATTTCTTCCACTTGATCTTCATCTGTAAGGGATTATAGAATTTTTGGCTGGGTTCTTTTCATGTGATGATACTCTACATGTTAAGGATGAGGAGCTGGAAGGTATGTTAAGGATGCTTGCCAAGAATAATTGGCGTCTGCTGTGTGGAGCAGCTCAAATATTGTATTACAGTATGTAATTTGGGTGTGCATATTGCCTGTAGTTCAAAGCACTTCATTAATCTGCAGCAGCAAGCTGAGCTTCCTTTGGGCTGTCTCCTTACATATTTACTGAGCAAGCTACATGCAGCACTTGAGAAAAGATTGTCATTTTCAGGTATGGACAGACTTCTCTTTGGAATACAAAGAAATTAATCCTAGTCCTTTTCTTTTCTTTCCTTTTTTTTTTTTTTTTTTTTTTGTCATATTCTGCCAATTATTCTTGTGGCTTTCTATTAAATCTAAAAACTTTGCTGGCACATGGAGGTGAATGGCAAGAATAGTTGTAGAGCTCTTTGTGGGTTGATAAAAGAATTGTTATATCCTTATATACATGCTATTTATTAAACTTTAGCAGAGTTCTTAAAAGCAGGCTTCTGCCAGTTCAGATTTGTCATCTCTAACATAGAGAGACATTAGAGTTCTTTGGTCTGTTGAATCTGTCTTGTTTTCTTGTCTCCAAACACTTTTTATGTGCTTCTCTTACTCTTTATCTATACATATTCCTTTAGACTCTGCTCTGATATTTTTCTTCTTCAGCTTGAAGGGATGGGAGAGATTGAAGATGCATTTCTCCTCATCCTCAAGGAAAAGCCCAAACATTTTAAACTACTTAGGTCTTTACCTATCCACAGTCCAAGCAAAGATCATCTAAAATCTAGAAGAAGTTATGAGTTCTCCTCAGAATTTTACAGGACAGAATTTCTGTAGGAATAATTCAGGTTGGAGAGGGCTCTAAACAAATGGATCCAGTTGAAGATGTCTTTGTTCATTGCAAGAGGTTTGGACTAGAAGGTCCCTGCCAACTTGAACTGCTCCATGATTCTATGAAACTATGAAGCATCCCTGGCAGGAGATAAAAAAATATGCAGCTTTGATGACTGTTAGATGCATGTGGATCACTCCACTCTATCATCAGTGTCCTGGTTTGATAAGGAAGTGAGTTTTTTGGGAGGTTGTGGTCAAACCAATCAGTGCTCAGATTTGAATACTGGCACCTGGTGTGGCCACTGAAGACATGGATATGCCCTGAGAACACACAGGGTTAAAAGCAGAGAACCCTCAGGGAACTCTTTCTTGGTTCCAGAGGAGAAATCCCAATCCCAGAGGAGAAAATCATTTGTCCAATTGTCTGATTTTGTACACAGCACATACCTTCCTGCCATGAGCCCTGCAGCACACAATCCAGCACACAGTCCAGCACGGCCTCATCCTGTCACTCCCTGTTAGACACACCAGGGTGGCCCAAGCTGTAGTTCACCAGCTTCCTGTGCCTGGCAAACAAGGCCATCAGCACTCAACCAAGCTCAGGGACTGTTGCTTCTCTTTGAGAAAAAAATGCTGTATTGACAATGACCTGTTTTAAGGTTTGTGCTTATATGGGGTAACTTTGTTGTTTATGTAAAACACTCATTTTTGCCTTTCACATTTTGTTGCCTTGACCACTTGTCCAAACTCACTGGAACACATAGCTTGTCCTGTTTGCTTGACTAACTTTACAGACTTATCTTCTTACTCCTGAGTTTGAATTAATTTGTATAAACAAATGTAAGTTACAGGCCACATCCTCACCTACAGTAAATCAGTGTGTCACTATTAAAATCTGATGTCTACCTATCAGCTAAGATGTAGCCATTTATTTTTCCATTATTTCCTTTCCAGAAATGTACTGTGTTTTAGAGGATAAGGTATAAGGTATTAAAACCATACCTCTGCATTCTAAACACTTTCCTCACCTTAAAAAAGAGTGACCTTTACACTGGACCAAATGGAATTTAAATCAGAACACTCCTCTGTATTTAAGGTTAAAACAGGTTGCAAAACCCATTAAGAAGCAATGTAGAGTCACAACAATAGTGGTGTCACAGAGGTTAAGGGAATTTACCTGATAGTCAAAGCCTGATTTAAAGTTTCTTAGGGCAGAATGTTGAGCTACTTGTTCTAGCTTGCTATGTGTTTGTTTCTAATGAGCACACATTTCTTTAAAAATAGTCAGTTTTCAATTGATTCTGGTCACTAGCGGTGTTTCTCAGGACTCAGAATTGGGACCAATCCTGTTCAGTATCTTTACTGATTATCTGAATTAGGGGATTAAGTGTAGTCTCAGTAAGTTTGGGGGCCACATCATGTTGGATGGTAGTACTGGAAGGCTTTAGAGAGGGGTTTGGAAATGTTAGATGGGCTGAAACTGACAGTATGAAGTTCAACAAGACCAAGTGCCAGGTCCTGCCCTTGGGTCACAATAACCCCAGGCAGTGCCACAGGCTGGGGCAGAGTGGCTGGAAAGGACCTGGGGGTGCTGGTGACAGCGGCTGAACATGAGCCAGCAGTGCCCAGGTGGCCAAGAAGGCCAATGGCATCCTGGCCTGGATCAGCAATGGTGTGGCCAGCAGGGCCAGGGCAGGGATTGGCCCCCTGTACTGGGCACTGGTGAGGCCACATCTTAATAGGTCAAAAAAGAAAACACAACCGCCACTGTCATTTTACAGCCTTTATTCATCACTCCTTGTATCGCTCCTGACAACACTGGAGTGACACTTCAGTGAAATTCTGGTTTGTTGCAGTCAGTGGGAGTTATGCACAAGAATTCACTGGAGCTGTGGTTTTAGCTGCTGTTCTTTTCCTGTTGAAAAGTTTTATAATCTAATGACTATTCTGTATTTATAACATTTTCCCTTTTGGAAAATTCATTGTCTCATTCTGGAGTCTGACCAAATTGAGCATCTCTTCTTGTTTTATAGCTAATCTCTATCTTTTTCAATCAGCTCCTATATTTCTAATTGAATTTCATTATCTACCACAATGACTTCCAAAACAATCAAAGAAAATGTTCATCATAACCATATTTGGTATTTTTTAACTCCTCAAATCAGGAACTACCCACTAGCAGGTACAATAAGCTTGTGCATGCTGCTGGACACCAGTCCCACCAAACCTGCTCTATCACTCCTTCCCTCAACTGGACAGGGAGAGAAATAATAACAAAATGTCCACAGGTTGAGATAAGACCAGAAAGATATTACTCACTGGTTACCATCACAGGCAAAACAGACTACGTGGGAAAATTAGTTTGATTTATTAACAATCAGATTATAGTAGGATAAAGAGAATTAAAACCCAAATCTTAAAATCTCAAAATCTTAAAATCACCCTTCCACCCTTGCCCCCTACTTCCTATGCTTAATTTTTTTCCCAGTTTCCTCTACCTCTTCCCCCCTAAGTGTTGCAGGGGACTGGGTAATGGAGGTTATGGTTTGTTCAACACGCATTGTTTCTGTCACCCTTCTTCCTCAAGACAGGGCTACTTCACCTGCTCCATCATGGGGTATCTCCCACTGGAGACAGTTTTCTGTGTACTTCCCCAGTGTGAGCCCTTCCCACTGACTGCAGTTCTTCACAAACTGCTCCAGCGCACGTGGCTTCCATGTCTTGCAGTCCTTCAGGTGCACTCTGCTCCAGCATGGGTGCCCCACAGAATCACAGGTCCTAGCCAGGACCTTACTCCAGCACAGGTTTCCTATGGGGTCATAGATTACTCCCAGACATCCAGCTGCTCCAGCATGGGTCTCCTGCAGTGGCTGCAGCTGCCTCCCTGTGTCTGCACCATGGGCTGCAGGCGAATTTCAGCTCTGTCACCTGGAGCACCTCCTGCCCTTCCTTCTGCACTGACCTTGGTGTCTGCAGGGCTGTTCCTCTCACATATCCTCACCCCACTCTTTTCTGGCCACAATTTGTTTCTGCACAATAACTTTTTTCCTCTCAAATACATTATCCCAGAAATATTGCCACTCTCAGTGACAGACTCAGCCTTCGCCCGTGGTGGGTCCACCCTGGAGTTGCCTGGCACTGCTTAATTATATAGTTTAAAAATTGTATGTATCTCATTTTCCAATGCTTGCATTTTAACTGATGACTGATGATCTTTAAAATGCCTATGTTTCCCTGAAAAATGCTGAAATGCTGTATTTCCCTTGGGTGAACTTATTTCACCAGCAACATGTACATGAGCTCTGCTCCAATCAGCTGCTGATGCTCCAATTCTTCAGGAGAAAATGGTGTTGGCCCCCAGATCTCAGGATATTTTATTTTGATTTTAAAATGCAATCATTGGAAATGTTGAAGTCCACACATGAATTTTGATACTGGGACTAAAATTGTTACTTTTTTTCCCTTCTTTAAAAAAAAAGGTTTTGATAATAAATTTGATAACTTTTGATAACTTTGATAATGGTTCAGTTTTGTGTTTTGTATGTTAAATATACTTGGGTTGGGATTTTTTACTTTTTGTTTTGATTTTTATTTATTATGTTATTTGTATTTTATATTATCCTGTGGTTTGACAAAAAGCAAAATGAGAAAAAAATTATAGTGGTCACTTGCAGGTCTAGAAGGGGAGAAGCTTATTTATCCATATCAGAAAAACATTAACAGAAAAAAACTAGGGGAGAAGTTTCGATGGATTTGTACCATCTAATCCTGAATATGTCTCTTGAGTACTACTAGAATAATATTTTGAATATATTTATAAGTAGTTATGCTAAAACCAAGAAGATAATAAAAATATTTATGACAGCAGTAAAAGTTCTGTTAGAATTACCTAACTAAAACAAGAGTTTCTCCACCATCTTACACTTGTAGGCAAAAGGATTATTCACTTCTTCAGCCCTGTCAGAGAAGTATGGAATTCTACAAGTGATGGATGGATGTACATTTCATAGAGTAAGGGTCTGATTCAGCACATATTCACTGGGAATAATCTGTAAAGAGTATGCCTTCAGACAAGAATTTCACATTTTTCCATTGTCATTAGTAGGGTGTGAGAGTTCAGTGATAAAGAGTATGCTGCTAACCCAAAGACTGATTCAGACACCCCTTGACCTGGGAACAAAGATTTAAAAACTAAATAAATATTGAAGCTAAACGAGATGTTTGCCAGTTGCTTCTGTTTTTATTTTAGGGAAGAGTGCAAAATTGTAGCTTCTCTGTGCTATGTAAATACAACCCAGATAATTGTGTGTGGAGGGAAGAACAGTTTCACAAAAAGAAAGAAGGAAACTTCATTCATGCTACTGCCCTACCTTCTGCTTTCAGGAATAAAGATGATTGAAGTTGTGTGTTCTTGTATTTCTCCTTTTGCTTTGTTGGAAAGAAAGCATCCTTCCTGCTACACAGCTGGGGCAAGGCTGAGAACTTTCCGCTCTCCTGCAACATCTGATGTTCTGAGATAAAGCCTCCCTCTGGTCACTCTCGCCATCAGTTAAGTTAGTTTATCTTAGCAATATCATGCATCTCTGTTTCAAATTAGAATTAACACCAAAAAACAGTGGGACATTTTAGAATGCTTCCCTTAGGAAATAGGTGTGTATTACCAACAGCCACCTATTAACTTTTGAAATCACTGACCACTGCCAGCTAAATCTGATAGCAAGGTAGTAATTTATTAAATGTATTAAGTATAAACCCTTAAGTATAAAAATGGTGAATTTATAGAAGTGCCTATTAAAACTGTCTTCAAACAAAAACCCACAACATGTAGTTTGAGCACATATCCTATTAGACACCAGAGGATTTTATATGAAGAACAGCCAAAGTGAATGCCTTAACTCTTGAAAAGCTTTCATTCAGTATTCCCATGTTATCAGACGCCAGGAATTCCACTCAGATTTTTTGGCAAAGACAGATTAGGCTTTTTTTAGACTTTGGCGTTTATATTTTTTTAATATAGTGTGAGCTCAGTCTGCACCATTGCATACCAGGGAGTTCAGCAGTCAAGTAAAACTACACAATGACAAAAAATCTTAAGGAAACAGACTTTACCTGCTTTGGTACTTAACCAATAACTTTATTTTTGTTTTGTTCCACAGTGATATCTGAATATGTATTTGTAAAGTTTCTGAAGGACACTCAAACCCAAACAGATATAATAACATTCTTTCCCAGATGACACTCCCAATTTTCACATTTCAGCTTAATCTAAGCAAGTTCCAGTTGATAATAAACATTTTGCTACAGAACAGAGTTGCTAGGTTTTTGGAGCTATTGACATGTCAGGCAAAACCAATAGTAATCTGCTTGAAAGTGAAGCTGATGATTTCCAATGAGCACTTTTTGATAAAAACTTGAGCTGCTCCTTTGCGTTCAGATTATATGTCCTAAGAAAGCAGAAAAACAAAACTGTGATTTGCTCTTTTTAACAGTGAAATTTTACACATTTACATTTAGTGATTTTTATTTCTTGTTTTCATCATAATATCCATACCAATATACATGAAAAGAGCTCTTCAGCAAAATCCTGATGAAAACAGTGTAAAATCCTTTGATCCCTTCTAGCAGGGACAAAGACTATTACAGAATGCAAACATGACAGCATCATCATTTGAGCCACCCACTTTTTTACAAAAATATCTTTTATTTTCTCAACTGCTAATCTAATCACAGAATGGTGGAAACTGAAAGGGACTTCTGCAGGCCACATAGTCCAATCCCCCTGCTTAGGCAGTGCCAGCTGTAGCTGGTTGCCTAGATTATGTCCTGATGGCTTTTGAAGACTTGCAAGTATAGAGAGTCCACAGAACAACCTGTGCCAGTGTTCAGTCACACTCACAGTGAAAGTTTTGCCATGTTCAGAGGGAAGATCCTGTTGTTTAGTTCATGCCTGTTGCCTCTGATTTTGCTCCACTTTGAAAATCTTTCACTACTCTCATTATGTTGAATAAACAGCAGTATCCTTCTTGGAAAGAAACTGACTTACAGCTACAGGGGAAACTGATTTGAGGATATATCCTCTCCACTAGAAGAAATACTTTTTCAATTATATAAAAATAGGACAAGAAAGCAACTTGAGCAATGAATCCATTATTGAACTCCTTGTCCACAAGATAATAGAATTGACACAATTCTCTCATAACTGTTGGGAGAAAAAGAGATTTTAAAAAGAAACAGACCTTTTCTCAAAATTAAGTTTTTCATTAAAAAAGCAATAAAAATACAAGAAAAGCACATTGTGCTACTTGATCTACTTGAAAATCAAGAGCTTCCCCCTTTTTCTTCATTTTGGGCAAGGTTGATTGCTTGATGCAAAGGCTTGCTTCTTTTCATCAGTGAGTAAGTGACAGTGGTCCTTCTGGCAAATTCTTATAGGCAGTGGAGTAAGGAATGTGTTAGTACTTTGCCAAATTGGTCAGAGGGGAAAGGAGCACTGGTAGGTATGAGTGTTAACCAAACAACATGTATTTGGCCTTGCTGGATATTTGATAATAGCAAGGAGTGGATTTAACATTCACATTCCAAAATTTTGGTGTGCTTTGTCATTGAGGCAGTAAATTATTTAAATATACTGTCTGTACTGAATGCATTTTTGCTGCTTGGCTTCAACTGAAAACACTTTTTTTTTTAATATTCTGCCTTACTATGATGTCTCAAGATTGTTTGTTTAGACAAATTTGCAAATACTTCATATAGAAATTGTTCTAGACTTTGGGGCAAATTACATCAGTATGAATAACTTTGTTCCAGACCTTTTTTTTTCCAAGAAATTAATAAAATTATTACAGAAAAAAAAGCCAGCACAAGTTAGCAGTCCCACACAGAGAAACTGAACCATATAGTGAGAGCCTAATGATACAATTCTTTATTTAAAGGAATCAGAAGTGTTTTATTTACTCTAAACTAACTGTTATAGGCCTGTTTCAAGAGCCCAGTAAGTTTTTCCTGGATATCTGCAGTGTTCCTGTTACCTGGTCTCATAACAATATAAATGCACACTTTTTATCCTTTTGCCCTTGACATAGAGTCTTAGTACACAGAGATATTGTTACATGAGATATTTGGTTTGTTCTAAGACCATGAGAGAAATAAAATCTGTTTCAGGAATAAAAAATTACTTTTTTCATAGATCTTAATTTAATGTGTGTTTTGTTTGTACAAATCTTTATGCACTCCTTTTTTTATTATGTAACTATAATAAAGCATTTTGACAATTGAGCATAACTGGAATTTATCATTTTCCTCCTATTATACCCTGAAAGTTTCTACCTTCTCTGTTCAAGGAGATAAGGCAGTTTTCACAGCCTAAGGCTAGTGCTACTTGTATAAAGCAGTATATCCTTGTCATTTGGACAGTCTCTGTATGTGTAAGGCTACTAACATGTACAAGGAATTTTTTTTTACTTTGAGAAGAAACTTGGAGATCTTCCTAGCATGGAAAAACAAGTGTTATGAGTGGGACCATAAAGACACTTGCTGAGAAACCTGCTGCAGCTGAGTGGTTTTCCCAGATGCTCATTCTAAAATCTGATCAGAGGTATTGGTTTGCCTGTGATTGTAGAGAGATGCACACAAATTTCTTGAACAAAAATATCTTTCATAATTATACTTTATCAACAGTAACACATGTGAACACTCCACAAAGATAACCTTTTAAGTCACAATATGTGTGATTTTTCTTAGTAGACATAAAAAAAATGAAGTTGCAAGAAAATGGATGCTATTTCTATGCTGAATAATAGCTAACATGGCTATAATTAATAGAAACTATCAATATTGACTAAATATATCAGTCACTTCAATCAGTTAAGTCAGTAAGTATGAACATTCTCATTTACAGAAAAAAATATTGATTTGAACCTCTGAGGATTTTATTGAAATGGTAGCTGTAAAAGAAACTGAAAATCTTGATTCTGCAACTCTGTTGCTCCAAACTTCAAGCAGTAGGCTGAGCAGCAAAAAGATGGACAGAAAATTCAGGGATGATGTCCAGGGTCTGAATCTCACAGTAGATCATAGAATCGTGAAATGGTTTGGGTTGGAAGATCATCTACTTCTAAAGCCCCTGCCACGGGCAAGGCCACTTTTTACCACACCAGATTGGTCAGAGCTTCATCCAACCTGGCTTTGAACACTTCCAGGGATGGGACATCCACAGCTTTTCTGGGCAACCTGTTCCAGTGCCTCACCACCCTTGCAGTAACCTCCTCCCAACAGCTAATTTAAACCTACTTTCTTTCCGTTTGAAGCCATTCCCCCTTGTCCTGTCACTACATTCACTTGTAAAAAGTCTCTCTCCATCTTCCTTGATGGTTCCCTTCAGGTACTGGAAAACCATAATTAGGTCACCCCAAAACCTTCTCTTTTCGAGGCTAAATTAGCCCAATGCAGACTTTCCTCACAGGAGAGGTGCTCCATCCCTCTGATCATGCTTGTGGATCACGCTTGTTGCCTCCTCTGGACTCCCTCCAGCAGTTCTATGTCCTTCCTGTGCTGTGACCTAGAGCTGATGCAGCCCTGCAGGTGGGGTCTCAGCAGAGCAGAACTCAGCAGAGCAGAGGGGCAGAATCCCCTCCCTCCCCTGCTGCCCACACTGCTCTGGATGCAGCCCAGGACACGTGTGGCTCTCTGGGCTGTGACCCAGTGCTCATGGCTGGGTCATGTCCAGCCTCTCACCCACCAACATCCCCAAGTCCTTCTCCCAGGGCTGCTCTGGATCTGTTCATCCCCAGCCCGTATTGATACCAGGGATTGATACCTCAACCCAGATGCAAGCACAAGCACTTGCTCTATTAAATATCATGGAGTTCCCATGGGCCACATATTCCCAGCTTGTCCGGGTCCCTCTGGACAACATGGCACCCTTCAGGTGTGTCAACAGCACCTCTCAGCTTGAGGTCATCTGCAAATCTGCTGAGGGTGCACTCAATCCATTTGTCTACATCACTGATGAAGATATTAAATAACTCTGGTCCCAGTACAGACTCCTGAGGGCACAGCTTGTAACGGATATCCATTGGGATTCTGAGTCTTTGGCCACAACCCTCTGGATGTAACCATTCAACCAATTTATTATCCATCTAATAGTCCACTTCTCCAATTCATCTCTCTCCAGTTTGGAGAGTAGGATATTGTGAGAGACCATGTCAAAGGATTTACAGAAGTCCAGGACATCCACACCCCTTCCCTTGTCCACTGATGCAGCCAGTCCACTACAAAAGGCCACTGGATTGGTCAGGCAGGACCTGCCCTTGGTGAAGCTGTGCTGGTCTCTCAAATCACCTCCCTTCTCCATGTGCCTTAGCACAGCTTCTAGGAGGATTTGTTCCGTGATCTTCCCAGGCACAGAAGTAACCTTGACAGGTCAGTAGTTCCAGGGCACTTTTTCTACCCTTTTTAAAGATGGGCACAATGTTTCCCCTTTTCCAGTCACAAAGGGCTTCTCACCTGACTGCTATGACTGTTCAAATATCATGGCTTGGTAACTATATCAGCCATTTAGCTGAAAACACTGGGATGTATCCCATTAGGTCCCAAAGACTTATCTACATTAGGGGTCCTTAGGTGGTCACAAACCTATCCTCCCTTAAAATGGCTCTGCTATCCCAGTCCCCATCCAACTGTCCTCTCAAGAGGTGTGTAAATAGAGAAATGAGGATTGTGAAAAGATTGTGACAAAAATGTGTTGAGTACCACAGCTTTCTTTTCATCTGTTGTTAATTTTTAGCATTGTTTATCAGGGGGCTGCACACCTTGTTTGACTTTCCTTTTCTGGTTAGGTCTTCTGTTCATTTAGAATAGCCTGAAGGTTTTCAGAGCTTCTTTCAGCAGCCCACAGCTCCAAAAGACAGTACACACACCAAGACTCTCTGGATCACATCACTGCTTAGCAGAGTTCTTGTCTTGTCTCCAAGACACTCCCATTTTAAGGCAAGTTGTCAAAGCCCTTCACTGTGTGCTTGCTGAGTCAACTCTTTTCCAGGATCTTTGCATCACTTAGATGATCTCAACTGATCAGACAATAATGAAGAATCTGTACTTTTTTTTTTTTTTTTTTTTTAAAGTAGCTTTCAACAAAATTTGAAATTCATTAAAATACTACAAAGATTAGTACAAATACACTTGAGTGCTTTTCTACTTGAGTGGAAAAGTATAATATTGCTTTTTGTTCTCCAGGAGTAGCAGAATAACCTGTATGAAAATCATGACAAACCATTACGTAAAATAGACACTCTACATAAGTATTGCCATATAGTAATTTTTTCCCTTCAAAATTTTTGAATAGAAATTATTCCCAAATAACCATGTGAGTTTAAGTGCAGCCATCTATGGTGGTGTGTTAGGCACTGTGCTAAGAATCAAATCTTTTATAAACACGGACAGTAGAACATTCTTTAAAAAAATAGCTGTGTAGTGCCAAATTATTATGGTAGAGCTTTTTCTTTCTGCTAGCCTTTTATTTGTTGTTGGTTGTTTTTTTTTCTATGTGCCATACTAAAAGCTACATATATTGGAATTGCCTGTAATCTGTAAACTGAAAAGAGAACACTTGCTGTCACTTCCTTTTTTCTAAAAGCATATACAAAATAACATGCAAATTCTTAAAGCAGCTGGTGTTAAAATGTTCTCTTCCTCATATTAGAGCCTAATGAGATGTAAAAGAACCTTTGACATTTCAAGATGCCTCTCATTTACAGAAGTTCATCTGTTTTAAGACTTCATAGTCTGGGTGGGGAAGCTTGATCATATGTCTAAAACAAAGAAATCCAATTGGTAGATCAGTCCTGGATCTAATTACAGGGTGCTATCTTGGAGGTAACAGAGAAGTCAGAAACAGTGTTGTGAGGCTCTCAAAGCTGCACAGCTGATAATTATTCTTTTATTCTTAGCTTAGTGGCACCAGAGTGTTATACTTGAAAAGCTGTTAACCTCAACATTTTCCACCACATTGTATAACAACAAAAGTGTGGGCCAAATTTAGAGCTTTGGTACTGTTCAGAAAAAAGCTTTCCTACGGTTGTTCTGCCCTTCAGAACTGCAGGTGTGCTTGTTTGATGGGTACTTTGCCATCATTTAGAAAACCTTTTATTTCTATTTAAGATTGGTCTGACAGCTCTGAGTTCTAAGAATTGTCAGGAGGTGCCAAGTCCAGCAAGTCTTAAGCCTGGCATTGGCCATCAGAATTTTACTTAGCCTGAATGGTCAGTTGGATCTCCACGGCAGTCACAGACTCTTGAAGTGTGGCAGTCTGAAGTGGGAGATTGTGAGAAGCAACCTGAGGGTGAGGTACTTGTGAGTGATGGATTCTGCTTTCTAATGTGCTTTGAGATGTACTGGTAAGGTAAATAGTAGGCAAAGATTCCTGAATGTAAGGTGCAATTGGTAATGTATGTATTTTTGCTAAATAAATAGCAGACTGAACATTTTATTAGTTTTACCTTAATATTGTATCCCTTGAGTTTATTTTGTTGTTTTCATACTTGGGAAAAAAACTTATCTACATACTGTCTTAAATACTAGAAGGGATGTTAAGAAGGAAGATCTTGTTAAGAAAAACATGGTTCCCAGTATCTGATTTTTCAGGAATTGCTGTTGGGCAGGCTTCAGGCTAGCAGGAAAATAAGATCATACAAATTTGTTTTACTGAATTCAATAATTAGTGATCTGTGATGTGTGTTGTATTATAGACCATCATGGATTCTCTTTCAATAGATAAACAGGCTGGAAATCCTGATTTTATTGGCCAGGGAATTCCTTTGGATGAGACAGCATTTGTAGTAAGTATGCATCTGAATGACAGAGTTTACAACTTAATGGGAAGTGTTGGTTAATGTGTTTACTGAAGTGGCAAGCATTGCAAAATTTTCATTAAATGCCAATTAATCTTCCTGTGCTACTTTTTTTCAGATTATAGTGAATTTTATTCAAAATTGTGGGGTGTTTTTGCAATAGCCACAAGTATGTGAAGTTTAAAAGTTGTGAGGGAACTTGAAGTTTCTGTGCATGTGCTCAGAAACAGAAAAAGGTACAGGTCTATCATCCAGGATGTTGTACAGTAATGCACTGAGCTATTTGTCAGTAGTCCATGCTGGGATGTTTTATTTGAAAAGGAGTTTTAGTTAATTTCTTTTCCTGATTTTTTTGCTTGTCTGACATTTTGAAAATAAGGTTAATTTGATGTGAAACAAGTTAAGAGAGATGTTATAGATGTGAAACAAGTCAAGGGAGATGTTACAGATGTCCATAACCAGCCCATTGAAGAAACATTTCTCTGCCTTGGAGGAATGCTTGCATGTAGCTGATCTAGATATGTCCATACCAGGAGTTTCAAAATTTGATGTTTCAGATACACAGCTTGCAAGATGGGATACCTGGGCTAAAACTCACTCAGCTCTGAGTTTAATGTGGAGAAGTATTCTTGCCTTCAGATCTACATTAGAATAAAAAATAGCCAGGTCTGGTGGGTGAGGCTTGCATTCTGTATATAGGATTATTTTTCTAAAATTATTTGCATACTGACATATTTCCTGTTGTTAGGGAGTTATTGAAGAAGGGTATGTCTTCCTGTCTGTAACTGAAACTTCTGCAAGACAGTTAGTTCCAATTGAATATTTAGCAATTTTGGTAAAACCATGGTTTTCCATACCATTATTTGGTTCATTTCCCATATTGTGTTCCTATGTCCAGTTCCAAAACCTTTTCATCGGTTCTTTTGTGCTTACAGCCAACACGCGATACTTGGTGTCTGCTCTAGCACACACACTCACAGACTTTGGGTTAGAACAAATACTACTGCAGTTACTGGAGCACTCTGACAGCCGGCGCTTCGGCGGGCCGGCGTTGTTCGGAGCACTTACATGTGCTCTTACGCCTTCCCCCACGCTTCTATAAAGGTTACACCGTCAATTTCTGATGGTGCCGCGGTCGGTAGGTAAGAGAAGGACGGGCAGGACGGCTCAGCGCTCCTGCCGGCGGGGACCGGGTGGGTGCGGGTGCCCTCGGCAGCCGCGCCCCGCGCCGTGCCCGTCCTTGCCCCGCCGCGGTGCCGGGGCGCGGTGCGGAGCCGGACGCCTCCCTCGAGGGGGCGGCGCTGCGGGCGGCAGCGGCCCCGGGGCGGGCGGCGAGCCGAGGCTGGGGGCGAGCCCGCAGGACCAAAGTTTCTTGCCCGCAGCGCCCCGGTGTCTCCGCAGAGCGCGGCCCAGCCGAGGGGCAGAGCCGCTGCCCGCGCCGGCAGAATGAGGGAGCAGCGCCCGTGTCCGGGCACCGGGCAGCGGAGGATGGGCGCGCTGGCGCTCCCGGTGAGCCCTGTGAAACGCTTGCAAACTGAGCGCGCCTTTCCCTGTCTTTTCGCAGAGGAGGCCTACCAAAAACTGGCTAGCGAGACCATGGAGGAGCTGGACTGGTGTCTGGACCAGCTGGAGACCCTGCAGACCAGGCACTCCGTCAGCGAAATGGCCTCGAACAAGGTAGGAGCCCGCGGGCTCGGCCCCGCCGCCCCGCGACCCCCTGAGTGCTGGCCGGGGGTCGCGGCAGCCGGGGCTGTGCAGGGTCAGGGGCGGCCGAGGGGGCCGGGCGCTGGAGCGGCCTCGGGCGCAGAAACTTGACCTGGGCAAGCAGTGTCCAAACGTAATCTGGGGAGCGGGAGCTGGTTCTGTTGTGGTTTTATACACCAGTTCTTTTAAATTTCAATGCAAGTTGTGAAAGTGATGCAGGTCTTGTAAAGCTACACTGTTCTCTTGCGTGCGTCAGTTTGAAAACAAAAAGAGATTGTTCAGAGCTGCTGGCAATTATCTGTTCAGTTGCTCCTTTTCACAGAACCCCATACAGAATTAGGGATCTTTCCTAGAAACGGTGTAGAAAGTAGCATGAAAGGTGATAAAGATAGTTCCTGAGCCCAGAGGATCTGTATGGTGGATTCTGCTTGTAAACAATGATGATGACAGCTCTCATAATGCTATTTGTTGTGAAAGAACATGCTCTCAACCAAAGTGCCATCACAATAGACACCTACATCTAGAGGTGTGCTTCTGCAACAGAGTGCGCTCTTCCTTCTCATCCTGGAAGCTGAGGATTTGCATTAGCTGGGAACTCTGTGCCGGGATCTGCTATGGTCTGTATGTGCTTTGGTTTTGCAATTTGAAATTGAGTTTCCACATCTTTTATTTATAAGTAAAATTTCTTTCCTGATTTTGATTTATAAGAAATATGCAGGTACATTTTTAGAGTTAGTTTTTTTTTTTAAGGTGAATTAATAAAAGTGCTGTGTTACTTCAAAATTTATTTTTATATTTTTCATCAACTGAATACTTGAACAACAACATATGCAATTAGAAATTATAAGAAAGCTTTAATTAAACAGGATAGTTTTCCTACTCTTATGTCTGCAAAGGCAGCTGATGATATTTTAGCATCTTTTCACCATTTCAATTGTAATTAATATTTTAAGTTGCAGGATAGTTGTTTTGACTCAGCTTATGCCTTCTTAATACTCTACTGCTTTGCTTTGACTGCTCTTACCAAGTATCTGCTCTTTGTTATTGACTGTTTTTAAGTTCCTGTTGAAGTGTGCCTGCATGTGAGATATGAAGTATCTGCACACTTGTGCAGTTGAATCCCACAATGTAATATTCCCTTTGCTTTCTTCGGCTTTAGAGACTCTTAGCACCAATTTGATCTCTGTTTTAGGAGTTTCCTGCCTGGCATTACGCTACTCTCAGAACTGCATTTTCAGTTTTTATTGCAGCTGGAAGATCTTGTTACTCAGTATGTATTGTGTATGCATTTGTGAGCTACAAAGTCAAGAGTTTCCAAGGCTGTTTCAGCTCTGTATGACTCTGAGACTTTGTTTCCAAAGGGAGTGAGATCAGACTGACACATGCAACCTGGTCTTTTCTTGCTAACAAATTTGAACGCCTGACTTGTGATGTTTGTAAAACCATTCTTTCACAAAATGCTGCATTTTCTTCAAGTATTTCTTTCCTAACTCCATATAATAGATAAGATATGCAGTGTTTTTTATTAACAGTGAAGGTTGGCTGTTTCTATAATGAGGTAAAATTAATTGCAAATCAATGTTTTTTAGGGTTTGCCAAGTATATTTAGTATTCTTATATTCTGTAAGTAGACTCAGAGGTGCTACTGAGTTTGATACTATGTTTTGTTTGTACTTGTTTGAATAAGTAAGTATTTTCACTCTCTTTTCAGAAATCTAACTCCTTGTATATACTAATTTGTGTCATCTTTCAGCATTCATTTGGGAGGTTTTTGTTTTGGTTGGTAAGATAATTTAAAAAAAACCGAAAGAACAGACAAAAACACCAAAAAAAAATCCAAAAACAGCAACAAAGTGTAAATCTGTGCCACTTACCAGCACGTGAACAATCTTGAATATAAACCAGCAAGCCCATACCATATTGTGAGAAAAATTAATGCAGGAGGATTTTCATTTTGGGGTACAGCAGGTTATTCTAAAGAATAATTCCAATTCTTGTTACTGAAACATACCCAGCATTTATGTAATACCTCCTATTGTAATATAACTGCAAACTTTGACCTCTCAGTGAGGCATATAGATAAATTATACTATTTTACTTTATTGAGAAACAGAAGAAGAAAAGCTTTGCTCAAGGCTGAGAACATAGACTTCAGTAGAGAAGTGAACATGCAAGCATACTTTGTTCTCTATCTGAAGAGTAGGTCCTGTAAAATCAGATGAGAAAGTCAGGAAAAGGAATGTTGGTGGTACAGAAGAACATACTTTCTCACAGTGTTTCTCTCTTTCCTTTTGTCTTCCTTTCTCAAAGAACCAACTCACAAGCCTGACTGATTGTTGGTGTGGTGTTTTTACTCCCTGGACTACTTCCCTTACTTATTTCTCTCCCCTTTATCTTGTATGCAACAGCATTTTCATCAGTATTAGTTTTCTTTATTTTTGTGAACAAATGCAAGACACAAGGGATGGCCTAAGAATTGAACTCTGGACTAGGTAAGAACTTCTGCCCATTGTGGAAAGGCTGCCATGGTAGAGGAAACCAGGGTGGGAGCAGTATTTCATGTCCTGAATGCTTGGAGTAATTCAGGGAGTGAGCCTTAACTCCAGTCCCCTTCTGTGCAGTAAGTTGACAGTCTGAACTGTTGGCTTCATCTGTTTGGAATCCCTTTACTGTTGTAATGCTTGCGTAGGACTAGCATTAGCATATCGCAATCCAGGGATATTTATTTTGTTTAGATGCCCCTCATGCTCAATTAGCAGCAGTCTATGACGTGCCAGCTCACGGCTTTGGATGACAGAAAGTGGAATGACGCAGATACATAAGAAGATCCTTCTTCTCCCTACTTAAAATTGATTAAAGCAGTAGTGACAGGGTGCTATACACAACCTCTGGATGTGCCCCGGTAAGTTGTGGGACTAAGCGTTATCCAAAAACTTTGAAAGCAGGCTGTAGGTCTGTTCTGTTGGGAGCCTGCTGTGATGCTTGGCTGCCTACATTACATCAGTATGACTGAAATATCCAGATGATTTCCCATTTCCCAGCCATCCCCATGATACAAAGATTTCCAAATGCTTGCAGCCATTGCATGTGAAGTAACTGATGGATGGATCTCTGGTGCACCCATAGGCATAGTTTGTAAATCAATGTGATTTTGAAAGGACATAGTATGTAGTTGTATTGTCACTTGTCATTGTGTTGTTATGAATCTTACAGTATGTGGTGTTTACTTACATTTCTAACTTCTGAAATTGGGTACTAGCAAGAGAAAAGCAGCTTTTTAAAAGTGCAGGAAATTTGTCATCTTTGTTCTCCTCTAGAAACCTTTTAAAGTTTTGAAAGGCTCCAAAGCAAACATATAAGAAGCACCTTAAATTTAGAAAATTTACTAAAATGTCTTTCATTTTTGGAGAACTGACTGGTTTTCTGTATCATGTACTGTTAATATTGCCTGATGTTAGTGGACTGTAGTATTGTTGTATTTTTCTGAGTAATGCTTTCTTGAACAGACAAAATATAATTTTAGGAAATAGTTTACAAATCTGGGTAATTGGAGATATAGGCATAATTAGATGTCATTATTTAACTGTTCAGATTTCCACATATCCCAACCCATACCACTTTTTGTTAAACTGAATTGTGAGTAGTATCTGCTGAAAAATATGTGGTTTAGGAGGCTACTAACTTGTTGATTGTGATGCACATTTACAAGCAAATGATATTTTAAAATTTCCAAGTTGCAGAGTGATGTTCCTTTGCTTTTTTTTCTTTTTAATATTTTCTTTCTTTTTTTTTTTTTTTTTTTTTCCCTGCTAAATAAGATTAAAGCAATACTTAATAAATTTTAAATTCTCTGGGAGAAGAACTCTCTTCTTTCAGTATGCAGTTTACCACTACCTAGTTTACGGATCTGAGAATTATTCTGTGACAGACAATACACAAATTAAAAATTCCAGTAATAAAAATGTAACAACTCCTCTCTGTTAGACAGCATTATTTGCAGATTAGTCAAACATGCAGGAGTATGTATAAGGAAACTTGTTTGCAAAAGTGTATTTTCACTTCTGTAATCATGATTTTGCAAGCATCTCTTGTTGGGTGCTTTATGTGCCTAAGTATCTGAACTTAGACATGGGAAAAGTTTCAAACTGAATTGTTTTTGTTTCAACTTTAGCTCTCCTGCAGATGATGTTTTTTTTTTTTTTCAGAATTTGCTAATAACTGGTAAAGAGCAAGAGTTTAGAAGATGTCAGTCATAGGGCACTTCTTTCCCTACAAGTGCAAGTGAATACCCTTGTCCAGGAATCTCTTTTAGGTATTAGAGCTGTGAAAATTTTGATTTCATTTAGTCAGACCACATTAATTAAAAATCTACTTTTTAAGTATAGACTTTCTTATAATTGTGCAGGTTCTATACCAGTATGTGCAAATGCTTACAGATTAGAATAGAAGTCTATTTACAGACAGTTACTAGTGCTATTTACTTTAAAAAAAAAAAATAAATTGAGATTTCTTTTGGTGATTTGAAAATATCAAAGTATCAATTTCATCAACCAGCTAGTGTCCAAAGCCTACCCTAATGTAACACAGGGCTTATATTTATGATCCTGAACTTGTCACATACTATGTACATTTAAACAATAGTCTTAATGATACTTTATTTTTTAAAAATTACTTACCTGTAAATATTTAATGTAATCCAAAACGATATTTGAAGGCAACTTGAAATCTGTTCAGTTACTTTTTTACGTTTCCTCTTCTGCTACTTTGAGCTGGTTTATAATCACATATTCTTACCACTAAAAAGTATTTTTCCTTTCATCTTTTCAGCACTAAAAAGCTCACACAGGTAATGGGAGGCTGACTAACATAATATCTGGGGAAAGAGTGAGGCTAAATTTATTACTTAGGTCAAATAATGGACTATGTATAAACCCTAAAGTGCTTCAAACACAGGTGCTGTGTTACCTTCACCATGTTTTCCCAGGAAAGCCTTGCTGCCAGCATTCCAGCACGACCCTTGCTGGGGTGGAAAAAACAAGGACAAAGCCCCCTTGGCAGCTCTTACACAAAAGCCCCCGCTGAATGGAGAAGCATTGTCGTGTTACCCCAGGCTGACAGTAACCCAGAGTTTACCCAGAGAGCCCAGAATAAATGGAGCTGATGACAGACTGACTTCTGATTTAGTCCATCCATCTGTTTTATCTTTGTCTTCTTCTGTGAAAAAGCTTAAGTGCTGTGGTGGCCAGCACTTTTGTATGGTCCTAGATAGGCTGTGTCTAGAACTAACAATGTCACTGAGTCTTTTGTTAACAGGCTAGATTTTACCGTTGTCTTTTTTCTGTTCTTGCTTCCAGCTTTGGGGTTAGTTTCATGGCACAGTGAGGAGCTTGTCTTCAGAAATTACCTTTTGTATGTAAAAGCATAATTTTTTTGCAATGGTTTTTCCAATTGTGGAGCTCAGCCAGAGTAAAATTTTCTCCTCTGTCACAGCTACTGGTTAAATTGACCTGTTTTCAGTTAAGGGACAAGATAATATGTCATATCCACTTAAGAGGATTTAAACATCGGTCATTCACTTGGGTTAGCTACTGCATAAAAAAAAAAAAAGGTACTGGAAACATAACACTACAAAAGAAATTTGTTGTTTTCATGAGTAAATATAGTGTTTGTTCTGTGGCAGTCCTCTGGCAATGCCGTTGCATTTGTCTGGCTGACATTATAGTTTAATTGGGTCTTAAATTCTCAGATCTCTCTAAGAAAATCTGAGGATTTGGTTAGCTCTTTAGAGTACTGCTTGTGATTAAGATTGTGATTAAAGGGCAGCTTTTAGCCAGAAACTGCTTGTTCAATGCAGCATCAGGAAACTTTTTATTCATTAAAGATTTCAGTTTGTACAGTGACATAGTAAAGGTATACTGATAAGTGGCAAGCCTCAGTTTTGGTTAGTGCATACTTTTGTAGCTTCCCCAATTGTGTTGTTTTTAACAGCAAAAGAAAAGGGCAAGAGTATTGTGGAGGTAAGGAGGGACTAGTTTTGAAGGAAAACTGCTTGCTTTCCATTCACTGAAGCCAGACTGAAAGAATTTTAAGACCTCTGGGCTTGTGTGCAGTTCCCTGTACACAACTTTACTTGCTCTGATGTGAGACTTCTCATGCTTCCGGAGAGCAGCAGGCTTGCTCTGGACTAACTGCAGTGATGAGTGAGGTGTACATATATGTATACTTAAAAAAATAAATGGAGATAACACTTTCCTTGCTGTACTGTACAGGGATCTGCTGCAGCAAGATAAAGGGTGAAACTTGCCTTCCTGCAGATGCTTTGCATCAGCCGCTCTTTATCATTTATGGACACCTCCATCTTCTCAGAAACAAGTGGATGCACTAGTGGTGCCACTTCAACTGTGGCTGAATCTCTTCTGTACAAATCCTGCTGCTTCCATATGGGTTGTGGGGTTGCTGACAAATTAGAAATATCATGAAACGTAGTTTTTCGGCTAGGATAGTGAAGTAAATGTAGTGAGTGAGGCTTAAGGCAACTGAGCTGTGAGCAGCCCTTACTCCTTGTGTGGGTGCGTAATGGCAATCACTGGCCTCCTCGGGCCCTGACAAGCAGGCAGTTGTGATTTCAAAACACCTTAAATCTGTGGTAGGGTCAGCCTCTTCCACATTTTTTGGGACTCTTCTCCAACAGAATTATCCAGCACAGGCTATCCAGTTCTGCACCTGTGGAAAGGAGCCTAGAGTTCATAGACATAACAGTTGATAGAAAGAACACTGGTATTTCAAGGCTCAAAAACAAGACGGGAACTCTGAATCTCACAGATTCAGTTTTTATGTTAAATTTTAGAGGAAAAATAGGTTTTTGCATCTCTCATTCACTGCTTTTTGAAAGGTCCTGGATGTAAGAGAGGTGTAAAAGAGGCATTATGACTCTCAGAGGGTTGCTATTATTTAACACTTCTCAGCTTTTTAGCTGCTTCTAAGATTGCAGAGCTTCTCAGTACCTAATAACTTGATAATTTTTTCCATAAATATAAACAAATGATCCATGCCAACAAACAAATAGACTTTTTTTGTAGCCTCTTTAATTATAGGAAATACCACAGTGTGAAAGATTCTTTCCTTTAGCATAATGGGACAGAAAAAACAGACAAAATGTTACAGAGTAAATAACTAGGGTTTAATATGGGAAAACTACATTATTTTCAACCACCATAATAACAGATTTTAAAATTATGAAATTTTTCCAGGAATTGAATTATTTATTTAAGAAGCAAACATCATTATGCCTTTTTTTTTTGGCATTTACAAAAAATATTTTTTTCCCAAAAACTCATATTTGGAAAGGTTTTTCATGGGTATGCATATCTAATAACTTCCTTCTTAGTAGTAAGGTGGTATTCATGACAACTGAAAGGTATAAGAAGTATCTAAATACTTGTGTCTCCTTGTGATGGTGTTTAGAGCCAAGAATGCTGTCACTGTATTCCTCGTAGGGTGCTGCTTTAGTCAGCTGTAACATATGAACTGTAACATACGAAGAATTTAGGAAACCAGTGGCCATCTTTTTTTTTTTTTTTTTTTCCCTAAATCCATTTTGTTTTTCTAATAAGAGGCAGCTTCTACTATTATATGAAGTTTTGGTACAACAAATGTGGTGTTTGCTAAAATGTCGCTTCAGACTTTGTCTCATAAAGACACTGTACTAAGAAATTGTTCTTCTGTTTCAGTCATATTAGTAGGGGCTTTGGTATAATCTGCTAAAATTTTACACGTTTAGGAGACTCGTCACAGGATTAAGTATATTGTAGATGATATTTCCCAGTCTGTGATTTTTTTTTCTTTGTTTTTGTTTTTTTAATAAAGCTTATTTCAGTAGAAATTGATCCCAGTTAACTCACAGCCAGTCCCCATGTGAGATGCAAAACTGAATCTAGACAAGCTAAGGCTTGATGGAAAGTGATGCTACTCATCCTGCCTCGAAACCATGTGAGCAGGGCAGTGGCCAGCGCCCGCCTCTTGAGCTTGTTCACCTCGGAGCAGGTCAGAGGTGAGCCTGCCCTCTGCCTGCCCTGTTATGTGCCTGGTGGGCGTGATGTGCTGCCGTGGGGGACTGCTGGTCATTTGGATCAACAGCCAAGGGAGACACTGCTGTGCTAGGGCAAGTTCAAGTTCTGCCTGTTGTTCTCTCTGTTTGCCTGCTCCAGGTGTTGAAAAGGAGCTGCACAGACAGCAGAACCATCTCCAATTGCCAGCAGTGGAGCAGCACTGAATCAAGCTAATGTGTCAGGCCTGATTACAAGATTCTCTAGAAACAAAATTTAAACAGCTTGTTGTTTTTATTAAGTTGTAGTCCACTAATATATGGCTAGCTGATGAAAATGAGCTGGTTGAATACTTTTATAAGATCCTACAGCAAGACAATACCATCAACTAAACATTCCACTCAGAACTGCTGCTGGTTTATGCAAAATGAAGTCAATGTTAATTTTATTCTGGAATAAACAGCCAAGCCTTACAGGAAATACATAAGGTTAACTTCAACCTTCTAACCATTCCACTGTGTCAGTCATATTACCCAGATGTGTAAGTCCAGGAGTATTTTTTGATGTATGTAAAGATGTGTGGTTTTTAATTGAATTTGTTTACATGATTTAGAGGACCTGTAAAAGCAGGCGTCAATGTATTTAAACCAGGCTATCTGATTTGTGTTCAAGGTTCACTGTACAGCCTTAATGCAGTAGTTTTATCCAGGGTTACAGACAACCTCACACTGCCAGCTGAGATACTAACATTTTCATAAACATGATTTTTGTGATCCAGAATCAGCTGTTATAACAGAGATGTCATTTTCTAAAGACCAAGAGTAAAATAAATAGCAATAAAGATGCTTTTGTTGCCATTAAATCAAATTCTAAGGAGAGGAGTCTAAGCTGGGTAGGTAGAATTTTATAATAAAATATGGTTCTCTTGTTCCATACCGATATCTGTCAATAGATTCAGAACCCCTGCACCAGTTGGTACTTAGAAAGTTATTTCAGTTACAGGGACTAGATATGAAGATATTTTTTCCTACTCTCTCCCAGTGTAGTAGTTTATATTGAGCATTGTAAAATATAAATGGAAAGATTATTTTATGTAGAAACAGTGACTTTTCAAATATATTGCCCCCCC